>NC_133330.1:5630899-5692765 GCF_042186555.1 Aquarana catesbeiana | reverse complement strand
AATGAAGGGGCCGGTAAATGACATATTTACCGGCCCCTTCCCCCGCTCTGCGTCCGCCTGTGTACCCGCAGCAGCCGTCGGGAGAGGGAAGCTGGCAGCGCTGCGGGGGGGGACGAGAGGGGGGCCCGAGCACACAGGAGGGGATTAGATGCGGGCAGCACAGGAAGTGGGGGTCAGTGTGGCAGGATGGGAGGACAATGGCAGGAATGATGCATTGTGTCTGTGTTTATCCCTCCAGCAGCTGAAAGCCGGCAGGAGGTGGAGGGGGAGAAACCAGCTTTCTGCTGGAGGGAGAGACACGGCGTATTGTTCTGTAATTGTTAGACATGTGTGCCGTCAATAAATAAAAAAATTCCTTTTGTTTCGTTCCCTTTCGTTTTAGAATTAATTCGTAATTCGTGTCCGAAATTTCGTACAAAATAGGAATTTTCGTTAACTTTTCGTAACAATTACGAATGTTCGTTAGGAATTTGGATCCGAAATTCGTAAACGAAATTTCATATTTCGTACAAAATTCATATTTTGGATCCTCCCGAATGTACGAATTTTCGATTCATACGAAACAAATCGCACATGTCTAGTAATTGCCCCCTTGTCCTTACACACTGATCCCCCTGCTGTCCGGGCTTCATGTGTGCCTGGGCCCCCCTACAGCAGGTCCAGAGGTAGCACCCTATCGGCGGCCCTGAGTAAAATCCTCTAGACTCTAGGTGAAGCTAAGGGCCAAAGGAAATACATAAATACAACCACATTCTTTTGCTAATTCCCTCTAGTGTTCTCTAGAATGGTTACATTGTATCGCTTGTTACAGACATATGTATTTCCTATGCTTCTCAGCTCCATCTAGTGGCCATAATGTGCAATTTTACTACTGCCTATAATAAAAGAACATTCGTTCAGGAGAGAAAATAGCTCAAGCAGTTGCAGACTCTGGGGGTGTTAGTGACGCCCCAAAAGATGTCATCATTGTACACAGGGCATGTCTTGTACATCCAGTTCTTCAGCCCTGCTACCAGGATCCCCCCCTGTTCTGATTAATCACAGCTGCATTGCCGAGTACGCAGAGTAAGTCCCAAAAAAAAAAGCAGTCTAGCAATGTTTATCAACAACATCGCTCAGCCATCAATACAGAAAGTTACAAAGAAACATTGTTTCATTTTGTATCATTCTGTGTATTCATCTACAGATGAAACGGATGAACTTCCATCTGCAGATGAAGTCAGTTAAAACCGTCAAGTAAAAGTTTTTTTGTTTCTTAAAATTAAATGTTCCTCTGTTGAACCCCTTAGTTAACTCTAATCAGCCCTAATTAACGCCGTATTCTCCTTCTCCATTCAATTATAATTTTAATGGTGATTTTTTTTTTTCAATTTTATTAACAAATATTTTTTCTGTTTTTGTTTGCTTTGTTCATTAATATTTTTTTACACCTCTATTTTTACTTATATTTACATCAGGGGCGGACTGACCATTGAGCCACTTGGGCACTGCCCGAGGGCCCTGGGCCACTAGGGGGCCCCATCAGGGTTGCCAGCCTCAGTAAAACCAGGGACAGTATGTATAAATCTGTGGTTTTTTTTACATCTGTCTGTGTATACTGTGTGTACATGTATGTGTATACTATGTGATTGTATACTGTGTGTACATGTATGTGTATACTGTGTGTACATGTATGTGTATACTATGTGATTGTATACTGTGTGTACATGTATGTGTATACTGTGTGTACATGTATGTGTATACTATGTGATTGTATACTGTGTGTACATGTATGTGTATACTGTGTGTACATGTATGTGTATACTGTGTGATTGTATACTGTGTGTACATGTATGTGTATACTGTGTGATTGTATACTGTGTGTAAATGTATGTGTATACTGTGTGTGTGTATACTGTGTGTAAATGTATGTGTATACTGTGTGATTGTATACTGTGTGTACATGTATGTGTATACTGTGTGTGTGTATACTGTGTGTACATGTATGTGTATACTGTGTGATTGTATACTGTGTGTAAATGTATGTGTATACTGTGTGATTGTATGCTGTGTGTACATGTATGTGTATACTGTGTGATTGTATGCTGTGTGTACATGTATGTGTATACTGTGTGTGTGTATACTGTGTGTACATGTGTGTGTATACTGTGTGATTGTATAGTGTGTGTACATGTATGTGTATACTGTGTGTGTGTATACTGTGTGTAAATGTATGTGTATACTGTGTGTGTGTATACTGTGTGATTGTATACTGTGTGTACATGTCTGTGTATACTGTGTGATTGTATGCTGTGTGTACATGTATGTGTATACTGTGTGTGTGTATACTGTGTGTACATGTATGTGTATACTGTGTGATTGTATACTGTGTGTACATGTATGTGTATACTGTGTGATTGTATACTGTGTGTACATGTATGTGTATACTGTGTGTGTGTATACTGTGTGTACATGTATGTGTATACTGTGTGATTGTATGCTGTGTGTACATGTATGTGTATACTGTGTGTGTGTATACTGTGTGTACATGTATGTGTATACTGTGTGATTGTATGCTGTGTGTACATGTATGTGTATACTGTGTGTGTGTATACTATGTGTACATGTATGTGTATACTGTGTGATTGTATGCTGTGTGTACATGTATGTGTATACTGTGTGTGTGTATACTGTGTGTACATGTATGTGTATACTGTGTGATTGTATACTGTGTGTACATGTATGTGTATACTGTGTGATTGTATACTGTGTGTACATGTATGTGTATACTGTGTGTACATGTATGTGTATACTGTGTGTACATGTATGTGTATACTGTGTGTGTGTATACTGTGTGGCCCCATAATCTCCTATTGCCCGGGGGCCCCATAAGTTATCAGTCCGCCCCTGATTTACATGTATAACACTGAAAAAGTGTAAAATTAAAAAAAAAACACTTTAATTCATTTGTAAATAACTTTGCAATGCTTTGTACCAAAATCATGATTTTAGCGTTGTTTTAAAAAGGACAAATTACAGAATAAAATGCATGCTTCTTATGTGCGGTAACACGATTTATTTTTAAACTAACACTGCTCAAAAAAAAGAAAAAATGCCTTTTGTTTCTTTTTATTACTTTTCTTTGTCTGAGTATTGTGAAAACAAATCATTGCTGCAAGACAATATTCCCAAAAAGAAAGCCCTGTTTGTCCTTTAATCACTTAGGACCGAGCCTCTTTTTGAGATTTGTGGTTTACAAGTTAAAAACGTTTTTTTTTTTTTGGTAGAAAATTACTTAGAACCCCCAAACATTATCAATTTTTTTTCCTAACACCCTAGAGAATAAAATGGTGGTCGTTGCAATACTTACTGTCACATCGTATTTGCGCAGCGGTCTTACAAGTGCACTTTTTTTGGAAAAAAAAAATAAGACAACAGTAAAGTTAGCCCAATTTTTTTTTATATTGTGAAAGATAATGTTACGCTGAGTAAATTGATACCCAACATATCACGTTACAAAACTGCGCCCGCTTGTGGAATGGCGACAAACTTTTACACTTAAAAAATCTCCATAGGCGACGTTTAAAAAATCCTACAGGTTGCATGTTTTGAGTTGCAGAGGAGGTCTAGGGCGCGAATTGTTGCTCTTGCTCTACCGATTGCGGCGATACCTCACATGTGTGGTTTGAACACCAATTTGTTATGCTGGCGCTGCTCACGTATGCGTCCGCTTCTGCGCGCGAGCTCGTCGGGACTGGGAGTGTTTAAAAAAAAAATGTTTTTTCTTATTTATTTTACCTTTTATTTTTTATTTTTACACTGTTCTTTTAAAAAAATTAATTGTGTCACTTTTATTCCTATTACAAGGAATGTAAACATCCCTTGTAATAGAAAAAAAGCATGACAGGTCCTCTTAAATATGAGATCTGGGGGGTTAAATAGACCTCAGATCTCATATTTACACTAAAATGCAATAAAAAAAAAAATTGTCGTTTAAAAAAATGAAAAAAAGAAATGGCCCTTTAAGAGCTATGGGCGGAAGTGACATTTTGATGCCGCTTCCGCCCTGCAATGTTATGGAGATGGGTGGACGCCATCTTCCCCTCACTCGTCTCCATACCCAGCATGGAAGAACATCCGATTGCCTCTGCCGCTAATCTCCGGTAAGTGGCGGAGGGCACCGGACCGCGGCGGTGGGTGATTTTGCGTTAGGACGTACATCGGCGTGCGGCGGTCCGGAAGTGGTTAAAAAACAATATACAGCGATGCCTCGGTTCACGAACGCTTCTGTTCACGAACAACTTGCTTCGCGAACAGAACATTTCACAAAAATTTGCTTCGGCATGAGAACTCCGCTTTTGGTGCGCGAACACGAGCCGCGGGCATCCTCCCTGCATCCGAATGAACGAAGGACGACGAATTTTATCAAAAACTGATATTTCAAAATAACGAAAATACGAAAATACGAAAAACATTCTTATAATTTCCATTTTTCGTATTTTCTATTAGAATTAAATTATTGATTATAACAATTGTGCAGCGCTAGTGGAAAAAAAAAAAAATTCGGCAAGGCTACAGAAATCAATAACTATTAGCGCTCATAAATCTATGAACAGAAATCACGATCCTATATATGGTAATAATGTCCGTGAAAAAGAGTCCGTATAGTGCAAAAACTGAAAAGATGCGATCGTATGCGATAAAACTGGATCTAATAGGAAAATGATAGTCCTTTAAGACGTGAGTAAATGTGAAAGACATGCCGCCACCGACTGCAGGAAGGCTTACCGGAACCAATGGACCCAAATGAGTCGCCGAAGCTGGTGGTATAAACACCAGAGGACGGATCATCCGCACGTATGGTTTATGCCAAGATGGGAGATGCTTCCATATACTGAAAGGTGCTCCGTTTAGAAAGACTGGTGTCCACAAGTTGCGGTGGGATGCGTCTTTAACAATTAACATACCATATATACTCGAGTATAAGCCGACCCGAATATAAGCCGAGGCACCACAAAAAAACTGGGAAAACGTATTGACTCGAGTATAAGCCTAGGGTGAGAAATGCGCAGCTACTGTAAGTGGAAAAGAGGGTCGACAATGCCCATTTGCAGCCTCACTGTGCCCATTTGCAGCCTCACTGTGCCCATTTTCAGCCTCACTGTGCCCATTTTCAGCCATAGGTCCCCCAAACTTCAAACTCGGCAGTTAAGGGTTCCTAGATGCCCCCCTAGCTGCAGCCAAAATTTGGGGTCTCTGGACCCATTGCTTCAGATGGACATAGTTGACTGAATTTGGGGCCCCGTATCTCAGGGACACTTAGTGCTAGCAACCCCAAATTTGGTGTGCCAACCCAGTGGAACTAGCACTATAACATATCTAAAGCTGGGGTACCTAGCACCAAGTGACCCCGAGATACGAGGCCCCAAAATTAGTTCGGTAAATGTCAAGCACTTTTCTGCAGCAGAGAATGACTTTTTCCGAACCGACTTTGGGGCCCCATATCTTGGGGCCACTTGGTTCTAGGATCCGCAGCTTTAGATATGTTGTAGTACTAGTTCCACTGGGTTTGCACACCAAATTTGGGGTTGGTAGCACTAAGTGGCCCCCAGATACGTGGCCCCAAAGTCAGTTCGGTAAATGTCAAGCACTTTTCTGCAGCAGAGAATGACTTTTTCCGAACCGAGTTTGGGGCCCCATATCTTAGGGCCACTTGATGCTAGGATCCCCAGGTTTGAATATGTTGTAGTACTAGTTCCACTGGGTTTGCACACCAAATTTGTGGTTGGTAGCACCAAGTGGCCCCCAGATACGGGGCCCCAAAGTCAGTTCGGTAAATGTCAAGCACTTTTCTGCAGCAGAGAATGACTTTTTCCGAACCGAGTTTGGGGCCCCATATCTTAGGGCCACTTGATGCTAGGATCCCCAGGTTTGAATATGTTGTAGTACTAGTTCCACTGGGTTTGCACACCAAATTTGTGGTTGGTAGCACCAAGTGGCCCCCAGATACGGGGCCCCAAAGTCAGTTCGGTAAATGTCAAGCACTTTTCTGCAGCAGAGAATGACTTTTTCCGAACCGAGTTTGGGGCCCCATATCTTGGGGCCACTTGGTGCTAGGATCCCCAGGTTATGGTTGGATATGTTGTAGTACTAGTTCCACTGGGTTGTGCTGAAAAACTCGGCTTATACTCGAGTATATATATAGAATTAAATTATTAACCATTATTATCGTTTTGTTTTTTTAATTATTATTATAAATGAATAAATAATAATAATAAAAACTATAATAATAGTTATAAACTATTAAACTGTAGGCACTGGAATTTCCTTTCAAATCTGGCTAACTGTTAAGTGAAGGAATACGAATTTATCCGAAGTTACGAGATATCTGAAATAAACGAACGCCGCATCTAAACAAATGGAACGGAACGAATATGAATGCATCCGAAGCGCCGAATTATCGCAATAAACGAATACCGCATCTATACGAATGGAATGTGACGAATTTGAATGCATCCGAAGTTTACAAATGATCGAAATAACGAATGCTGATCATAACAAATGATCCAATAAACGAAAAAAAAAAAAAAAAAACGAATGAAAGGAAAACTAAAAAAAATGTTTTTATTTTTGGCAGTGCACATATCTAAAAAATACTGTATCTATATTCCGTATTGTAGTTTACCAATCTTTGATCTGGTGGTTGCATTTTTTGTTACTTTATTTTTTTTTTTTTCTCACCTGGGGATCCCGTCAGTAACAAACTCTCTGGCCGAGACTGCGCCGATACCACTTTTTTTTTTTTTTTACAGCGAGTACCTTTTTTATTTAGTATACTAAATAAAGTACCTTTTTAGTATATATTTTTTTTTAGTTCTCACTGATACCAATTACCAATACTTATTGCTACTTGTTTGCTTACATGTCAGCCGTCAGCAATGGTACAAAGCATTGAAGAGTTATTTACAAATTAAATACATTTTTTTTTTTTTAATGTTGCGCTTTTTTTCAATGTGAACAATGTAAATATATGTTAAAGGTGTAAAAATATTAACGAACGAAGCAAACAAAAAAAAGTTGTAATTAATTAATAGATTATGAAATAGAAGTGAAAAAAATATATATAAAAAAAAAACCAGCAGGAAAATAATAATTAAATGGAGAAGGAGAATAAGGAGTTAATAAGGCTGATTAGAGTAAATTAAGGGTTTATAAGGAGTTTAGCAGAGGAACAAATGAATAAAAAGAAAAACATTTTTTTTTTATATTGACAGGATGCTTTAAAGTCATTGTAAAGCTTTGTGTTTTAAAAAAAAAAAAAAACAACAACAACAAACATATCTTACTTACCTGCTCTGTGTAAGGGTTTTTGCGCAGAATGGCCCCGATCCTCCTTTTCCGGGGTCCCCGGCGACGCTCCTGGCTCCTCCTTTTATTCAGATGCCCCCCACAGAGAGCCGCATTCCATGGGGGCACCCATGCGTGCGCGCTCCCGAGTCCTGCTGCTGCGTCCATTGACACAGACAGCAGGACTGGGCCCCGCTCCCCCCCCCCCCCCCCCCCGCGCTCCCGTGTCACTGGATTTGATTGACAGCAGCGGGAGCCAATGGCACCTGCTGCTATCAATCTATCCAATGAGGACCCGAGAGAGCGGCTGGAGCTGCTGGGCTCATGCTCATCACTGGAACGATCGGGGTTCAGGTAAGAAAGAGGGGGGGAGGGGGTTTGGGGGGGGGCTGCAGCACAGAAGGTTTTTCACCTTGATGCATAGAATGTAAACCATGTGACTTTACAACTCCTTTAAACTGACTTCATCTGCAGAGGGAAGTCCCTTTAATTCTGTAGATGTTTAAACAAAAAGAAACAATGTTTCTTTTTATCTTAGTGTTTCAGCTGCTGAGCAATGTTGTTGATAAACATCGGAATCCCACTGATAGATGAAAGAATCGAGCCAGAAAGTATCAGTTTCAGGTATCAGAGCATTTGGAGGAGTACCGATACTCATACACATGCTTAGTATCGGCACCGATATCGGTACCAGTGTCGGTGCAACCCTAGTTAAGGACGTGTGTTAGGACTACAGCAATCTCCTCCTCCCAGGTCACATGGGGAGGGAGGGGTTCTATAGTCCTCAGGGAGGACAGGGAAAAATGTAACTGATATAAGAGCAGCGCAGACAGAAGTGCTCATAAGATTTCTGGCAGGATCAATAGAGATAAGGAGTGAAATAAAAAAAATCTTGGACTTACCGTAGTAATGGGAATCCGTGTCTGCAGAGGAAACAAAGAGGGGCGATTATTGAATGTAACAAAATAAGTGAAAAGCTACGCTGGATGCAAAGAAAAAAAATAATATATGTGAAATATAACTGCTGTCACATTACCATACTATAGGGGGCAACAACCTACGGCCCGGGGGCCGCACCCAGCCCGCTAAATATCCGCATACGTCAGTCGTAATACGTGAAGCGACCGCAAATGTAAACGCTGTTCAAACCACACATGTGAGGTATCGCCGATATAGTCGGAGCGAGAAGAATAATTCCAGCACTAGACCTCCTCTGTAACTCTAAACTGGTGACCTGTAGACATTTTTAAAGCATCGTCTATGGAGATTTTTAAGTACTGCAGTTTGTCACTATTCCACGAGTGTGTGCAACTTTAAAGCATAACATGAGGGGGGCTGTGTGATGTGCAGGGGGGCTGTGTGATGTGCAGGGGGGCTGTGTGATGTGCAGGGGGGCTGTGTGATGTGCAGGGGGGCTGTGTAATGTAAAGGGGTCCAGAGGTACCGGGCTGTGTAATGTAAAGGGGTCCAGAGGTACAGGAACTGTGTAATGTAAAGGGGTCCAGAGGTATGGGGGCTGTGTAATGTAAAGGGGTCCAGAGGTACGGGGGATGTGTAATTTAATGGGGTCCAGAGGTACGGGGGGTGTGTAATATTAAAGGGTCCAGAGGTATGGGGGCTGTGTAATGTAAAGTAGCCAGAGGTATGGGGGCTGTGTAATGTAAAGGGGTCCAGAAGAACCGGGGGCTGTGTAATATAAAGGGGTCCAGAAGTACGGGGGCTGTGTAATGTAAAGGGGCCAGAGGTACGGGGGCTGTATAACCTAAAACGGTCCAGAGGTATGGGGACTGTGTAATGTAAAGGAGTCCAGAAGTACGGGAGCTGTGTAATGTAAAGGGGTCCAGAGGTACGGGGACTGTGTAATGTAAAGGGGTCCAGAGGTACGGGGGGTGTGTAATATAAAGGGGTCCAGAGGTACGAGGTCTGTGTAATATAAAGGGGTCCAGACGTACGGGGCTGTTTAATGTAAAGGGGCCAGAGGTATGGGGGCTGTGTAATGTGAAGATGTCCAGAGGTATGGGGGCTGTGTAATGTAAAGGGGTCCAGATTATTATCTTCATATATTAGTAGGTGAATGCGGCGTACTGTATATAAATAAACACAAAAATCTAGTGCCTAATGGATTACATAGACTATACATACTATATAGTGCAAAGAAATTGTCCGTACTAAAAATACAAATAAAACAATATCATGTGTAATCCCACAAAATAAAGGTAAAGTCCCCATGTAGAAAGGAGGAGATATGACAAGTGACTGGTGGTATATATGACATGATGAAGGTGAATCCCAGAACAGACTGGCTCCGAGATTCCAGTTCTTAGTGCCACTATGTGAGTCACCCCAGTGAATACAAGGTGGGGGGCTTACCAGATTGTAGGGACCCTCATTAACCAGTTTCTGCCCACACTATAACCGAAAGAGGGCTACAATGTGGGCTTACTTTGCTGGGGGGATTACATGGATGTCCTCCCGTGATTGTGCTGTCCGCAATTCCCCTGTGGCGCGCTCTGTGATCGCTGAGTCCTTCAGACACAGTTGATCACACATTGGGGTAAAGGGCCAATCAGAGCCCCTTTACAGCTGATCACACTATAAACACAAGCCGGTTATTGGCTTTTCTTTCCTCACACTGACAACATGAGGAGGGGAAAAGAGAGCCGATAACTGGCTTGTGTTAAAGAGACATCCAGCACTGATAATCAGTGCCCACCAGTGCTGCCAATCAGTGCTCATTAATGCTGCCAATCATTGCCTATCAGTGCTGTCAATCAGTGCCCATTAGTGCTGCCAATCAGTGCCCATTAGTGCTGACAATCAGTGCCCATTAGTGCTGACAATCAGTGCCCATTAGTACTGCCAATCAGTGCCCATTAGTGCTGACAATCAGTGCCCATTAGTACTGCCAATCAGTGCCCATTAGTGCTGCCAATCAGTGCCCATTAGTGCTGACAATCAGTGCCCACCAGTGTTGCCAATCATTGCCCATCAGTGCTGCCAATCAGTGCTCATTAATGCTGCCAATCATTGCCTATCAGTGCTGCCAATCAGTGCCCATTAGTGCTGCCAATCAGTGCCCACCAGTGCTGCCAATCAGTGCCCATTAGTGCTGACAATCAGTGCCCACCAGTGTTGCCAATCATTGCCCATCAGTGCTGCCAATCAGTGCCCATTAGTGCTGACAATCAGTGCCCACCAATGCTGCCAATCATTGCCTATCAGTGCTGCCATACAGTGCTCATTAGTGCTGCCAATCAATGCCCACCAGTGCTGCCAATCATTGCCCATTAGTGCTGCCAATCAGTCCTCATTAGTGCTGCCAATTAGTGCCTATCAGTGCTGCCAATCATTGCCTATCAGTGTTGCCAATTAGTGCCCATCAGTGCTGCCAATTAGTGCCTATCAGTGCTGCCAATCAGTGCCCACCAGTGCTGTCAATCATTGCCTATCAGTGTTGCCAATTAGTGCCCATCAGTGCTGCCAATTAGTGCCCATCAGTGCTGCCAATCAGTGCTCATCAGTGCCTCCTCATCAGTTTCACCTATCAGTGCCGCCGACCAGTGCTTATCAGTGCCCATCAGTTTTTTTTAATAATTGTCAGTCATTTTTTGTTTATTTAGCAAAAAAAAAACCCAGCAGTGACTAAATACCACCAAAAGAAAGCTCTATCTGTGTAAAAAATGATAAAAATGTCATATGAGTACAGTGTTACATGGCTGTGCAATTGTCATTCAAAGTGTGACAGGGCTGAAAGCTGAAAATTGGCCTGGGCAGGAAGGGGGGAAAAGTACCCAGTAGGCAAGAGAAGTCAAAAAAGCAAATATGGGCATGTACTGGCTCCTCAGGACCTCCGATCTGCTCAATGGACCTCCATGTATTACAACATATACTGAGCGATAAATCTGCATAGAGTGATGTTGCCATGAAAGGAAAAGAGCACTTTACATTGTGTAGACTAGGGATGAGCTTCGTGTTCGACTCGAACATCGGCTGTTCGATCGTTCGCCGAATTGCGAAAGATATGGGCCGTTCGCGCCAAATTCGTGTGGCGCGTCACGGCCCATAATTCACTGCGGCATCGCAGTGCATTGCTGGCTGATGATTGGCCAAGCATGCACTATGACCCGCATTCTTGGCCAATCACAGCGCCGTCTGAACAGAGAGCCGTAATTGGCCAAAGCCAAGGAGGCTTTGGCCAATTATGGCTCAGGGGATTTAGTACACGCCCCACACTATATAAGTGTACCAACCTTCTGATATCAGAGAATCAAAATGAGAAATAAACTTACTTGGAATGCTTACTTTAGCTAAAAAACACAAAAAGGACAAAATTATTCCAACTCAATAATACAGAGAGCGGCACTGACCGTGTGACATCACCACTGCTCTCTACATCACACCCCCAATGTGGGAGGGGCAGAGACACAAACTACTGCAGGAAATCTCCCCATTGTGGGAGGAGCAGAGACACAACTACTGCAGGAAATCTCCCCATTGTGGGAGGAGCAGAGACACGAATTACTGCAGGAAATCTCCCCATTGTGGGAGGAGCAGAGACACAAACTACTGGAGGAAATCTCCTCATTGTGGGAGGGGCAGAGAAACAAACTACTGCAGGAAATCTCCTCATTGTAGGAGGGGCAGAGACACAAACTACTGCAGGAAATCTCCTCATTGTGGGAGGGGCAGAGACACAAACTACTGCAGGAAATCTCCTCATTGTGGGAGGGGCAGAGACACAAACTACTGCAGGAAATCTCCTCATTGTGGGAGGGGCAGAGACACAAACTACTGCAGGAGATCTCACCATTGTGGGAGGGGCAGAGACACAAACTACTGCAGGAAATCTCCTCATTGTGGGAGGGGCATAGACACAACTACTGCAGGAGATCTCCTCATTGTGGGAGGGGCATAGACACAACTACTGCAGGAGATCTCACCATTGTGGGAGGGGCAGAGACACAAACTACTGCAGGAAATCTCCTCATTGTGGGAGGGGCAGAGACACAAACTACTGCAGGAAATCTCCTCATTGTGGGAGGGGCAGAGACACAAACTACTGCAGGAGATCTCACCATTGTGGGAGGGGCAGAGACACAAACTACTGCAGGAAATCTCCTCATTGTGGGAGGGGCATAGACACAACTACTGCAGGAGATCTCCTCATTGTGGGAGGGGCATAGACACAACTACTGCAGGAGATCTCACCATTGTGGGAGGGGCAGAGACACAAACTACTGCAGGAGATCTCCTCATTGTGGGAGGGGCAGAGACACAAACTACTGCAGCAAATCTCCTCATTGTGGGAGGAGCAGAGACACAAACTACTGCAGGAAATCTCCTCATTGTGGGAGGAGCAGAGACACAAACTACTGCAGGAAATCTCCCCATTGTGGGAGGAGCAGAGACACGAATTACTGCAGGAAATCTCCCCATTGTGGGAGGAGCAGAGACACAAACTACTGGAGGAAATCTCCTCATTGTGGGAGGGGCAGAGAAACAAACTACTGCAGGAAATCTCCCCATTGTGGGAGGAGCAGAGACATAAACTACTGGAGGAAATCTCCTCATTGTGGGAGGGGCAGAGAAACAAACTACTGCAGGAAATCTCCTCATTGTGGGAAGGGCAGAGACATAAACTACTGGAGGAAATCTCCTCATTGTGGGAGGGGCAGAGAAACAAACTACTGCAGGAAATCTCCTCATTGTAGGAGGGGCAGAGACACAAACTACTGCAGGAAATCTCCTCATTGTGGGAGGGGCAGAGACACAAACTACTGCAGGAAATCTCCTCATTGTGGGAGGGGCAGAGACACAAACTACTGCAGGAAATCTCCTCATTGTGGGAGGGGCATAGACACAACTACTGCAGGAGATCTCACCATTGTGGGAGGGGCAGAGACACAAACTACTGCAAGGAAATCTCACCATTGTGGGAGGGACAGAGACACAAACTACTGCAGGAGATCTCCTCATTGTGGGAGGGGCAGAGACACAAACTACTGCAGCAAATCTCCTCATTGTGGGAGGGGCATCGACACAACTACTGCAGGAAATCTCCTCATTGTGGGAGGGGCATAGACACAACTACTGCAGGAGATCTCACCATTGTGGGAGGGGCAGAGACACAAACTACTGCAAGGAAATCTCACCATTGTGGGAGGGGCAGAGACACAAACTACTGCAGGAGATCTCCTCATTGTGGGAGGGGCAGAGACACAAACTACTGCAGGAGATCTCACCATTGTGGGAGGGGCAGAGACACAAACTACTGCAGGAGATCTCACCATTGTGGGAGGGGCAGAGACACAAACTACTGCAGAAGATCTCCTCATTGTGGGAGGGGCAGAGACACAAACTACTGCAGGAGATCTCACCATTGTGGGAGGGGCAGAGACACAAACTACTGCAGAAGATCTCCTCATTGTGGGAGGGGCAGAGACACAAACTACTGCAGGAGATCTCACCATTGTGGGAGGGGCAGAGACACAACTACTGCAAGGATAATTTCCCTTCATTTTAGAGAGATGTTCTCTTCCTTCCTGTTTTCCCAATGGGATACATTCAGCAACAAAAGAGGGGCTCAGTGTGGGGGTAGACCCAGCCACCATGGGGTGCTCTGTGCCATGTGATCCAACACAAACATACAACACCATTGCTATAAGATAAACTGCAGATACTTACCGGCAGAAGCAGGAATGTAATCTACAAAGCCAACAGAAAAACAAAATATTAATCAATGAAAGGGCCAAACACACAAATGTATAGACACCGATCAGCCATAACAACCACTGGGGGAAAAGAGGGGTCCTCCACATTGGTGCCGCCATCACATCTGAGTAAATATGTGTTAAATATTGAAATGCACTCTTATTAGTGGAGAGGGACTGCTGGGACTTGTTTAGGGTTTGTGAGATTTTTTATGGTCCTTTGGCAAACAATTTGGAGGATTCTGGGAGATAACATGACAGATACTAGATGGAGACATACCGTTCTCATCTTCGTCCTTATCTGCAGGAAAACAAAATAATGGTATGTTATCATTTATATAGCTCTGACATATACCGCAGTGCTGTACAGAGATCACTGAGCCAATCACATCAGTCTCTAGACCAGAGGAGCTTACACTCTAATGGTCCCCCTAGGTCCATGACATACACGTCACTTACCATTCTCCTTTGGTTTAGTGGCCACCAAATGCTCATTTGCCTCCTCTTCTTCTGATCTGGTCACCACCAGGGAGGTCAATGAGGTGACAAAATTATACTTCAGTGAGAGGTTGAGGGCTTTTTCTGTCACGTTCTGTTTCTCTTCCCCCTCCAGTGATATTCTGTCAGAGGAAATCATTTATTTGAGATTGTAACAAAGCAATATGGTGGTAACTTACCAAAGTTTATCATATTCTACCTTATAGGCTTGATATATTACCTTGTGACCCATCTCCCATAATGTAAGGTGGGTATTTCTCAATAGGTCATGGCAGACCCACCTACATCCCATAATGCAGCTCATACATCTACATCCCATAATATAATGTGGGTGTTTTCAATAGAACACGGCACGCCTGCCTACATTCCATATTGTGAATAATGCCTAGTCTACGTGCCAACTGTCCCGAATTTTCCAGGACAGTCTCACATTTTGCCAATCCGTCCCACATATGCTATGTTCTGGGATGTCTGAGTTACTGCACATGCACAATCACTCCAAAGGCATGAATTGTGGGGGGTCAGGGCTGCAGGTGGCTAGTCCCGGCATATTGAAAGGTAGGGTCTCGGCCAGGACCAAACCTTAAAGTGGGCGTGGTGGGTGATTCAAGCATATTTAGAAGCAGGATCTGGGCAAGACCAACCCATAAAGTGGGAGGGATTTAGGCGCGTCCTTCAACCCCCCAGAAAGTGGGAAGATGAAATGCAGACCATGGGTGGGTTAACAGTGTCCCTGGTTTCAGGACCATAATCATGGTATGTATGCGAATGTGTTTCTGAACAGGCCATGCAAGCTGCTGCATTATGGGATGAGAAAGAGTCATAAAGAGGAAAGCCTCGGCCTATTACTGCCACCAAGAAGGAAGCTTAGCAGAAAGACCAACACTTTAATAGAAGGGCCCTGCATTCAATTTTTCTTTGTAAAATAAAGATTTTAATGGATGTGCTGCTTCATGTCATGTAGGTGGATGTGTTGCATTATTGAATGAGAAAGAAACAAAGAGTTACATAGTTACATAGTAGGTGAGGTTGAAAAAAGACACAAATCCATCAAGTCCAACCTATGTGTGTGATTATATGTCAGTATTACCTTGTATATTCCTGTATGTTGCAGTCATTTAGGTGATTATCTAATAGTTTTCTGAAACTATCGATGCTCCCCGCTGAGACCACCGCCTGTGGAAGGGAATTCCACATCCTTGCCGCTCTTACAGTAAAGAACCCTCTACGTAGTTTAAGGTTAAACCTCATTTCTTCTAATTTTAGTGAGTGCCCACGTGTCTTTTTAAATTCCCTTTTGCGGAAAAGTTTTCTCAATATTGTGGGGTCACCAGTACGGTATTTATATATTGAAATCATATCCCCTCTCAAGCGTCTCTTCTCCAGAGAGAATAAGTTCAGAGCTCACAACCTTTCCTCATAACTAAGATCCTCCAGACCCTTTTTGTTGCCCTTCTTTGTACTCGCTCCATTTCCAGTACATCCTTCCTGAGGACTGGTGCCCAGAACTGGACAGCATACTCCAGGTGCGGCCGGACCAGAGTCTTGTAGAGTGGGAGAATTATCGTTTTATCTCTGGAGTTGATCCCCCTTTTTAATGCCAATATTCTGTTTGCTTTGTTAGCAGCAGCTTGGCATTGCATGTCATTGCTGAGCCTATCATCCACTAGGACCCCCAGGTCCTTTTCCATCCTAGATTCCCCCGGAGGTTCTCCCCCCAGTGTATAGATTGCATTCATATTTTTCCCACCCAAATGCATTATTTTACATTTTTCTACATTGAACCTCATTTGCCATGTAGTTGCCCACCCCATTAATTTGGGGTGGGCTATTAGTGTGATTTATACTGAAACTAATTGACCTGTGATTGCTGTTTCCTAAATAGCCCTGTATTTCCACACCTGTGATCAGGTCTGTATTGTTGGTAATCAGTAGATCCAGTAATGCTTTATTTCTAGTTGGTGCGTCTACCATCTGACCCATAAAATTGTCCTGCAAGACATTTAGGAACTGGCGAGCCTTAGATGAATGCGCGGTTCCCTCCGCCCAGTCTATGTCTAGATAATTAAAATCCCCCATTATGATAACACTCCCCATCCTTGCTGCTAATCCATATTGTGATAGGAGGTCCGCCTCCGCCTCCTCCCTCTGGTTAGGGGTCCTATAGCATACTCCCAGTATTATTTTCCCCTTAGTTTCCTCCCTTTGGAGCTCTACCCATAATGATTCCACCTCCTCCCTAGCTCCCTTAGATAGGTCGTTTCTCACATTGACTTGTACATCATTTTTGATAGGAGAACCTCGACCTATTACTGTCACCATGAGAAAATAATGCTGGGCTTTAACAGAAAGCCCAGCATTTTAATGGAAGCAACCTGTATTAATGTATTTGCAAAATAAAGATTGCATTGGATGTGCTGCTTCATGTGATGGATGTATTGCATCATGGGATAAGAAAAAGACATAAAAATGAGAGCCTCATCTTATTACTGTCACTATGAGGGAAAGATTTAATCGGATGTTCTGCTTTATGGGATGTAAGTGGATGTGTTGCATTATGGGATGAGAAAGAGGAAAAGGGCTTAATTATAAACGTAAAGTTTTCAAAGAGGTAAAAATGTTTTTCTTTAAGATGCAATTTTTATATATTTGAGAGCTGTGTGATAAGAGATCAAAATTCGGTACCGCATCCCATTTCAACAGAGAAAAAGGAAGAAGGGGCAGGCGGGACTTTTAAGGTACCAAGGAGTAGAATAACCAATCAATTTAGAAAAATATACATTTTTTTAAAACAATTCTTTAAAATCGCAATAAACATTTACAAGAATCGCGTATTATTTCTTTTGACATGTACAACCACTTCTTACTCTACATCTATAGTATATATTACTTCATGCGACACTTCCAAAAAAACTCCTGAAGAAGCTCTTCTGAGCGAAACATGTAGAGTAAGAAGTGGTTGTACATGTCAAAAGAAATAATACGTGATTCTTGTAAATGTTAATTGCGATTTTAAAGAAATGTTTAAATAAAATGTATATTTTTCTAAATTGATTGGTTATTCTACACCTTGGTACCTTAAAAGTCCCGCCTGCCCCTTCTGCAATTTTTATAGTTTACAAACCTGTTTGCCTAATGTGCGTTAAAAACTTTCAGTTAGCATTTGTTATTTTCTACTCCAAAAATTTACAAAGGTTTTCTGGGGAACAAAATGAAATATTCCATACTTACTCAAGCAACGAGCTAAGTGATTGGCCATCCACAGCTCATTAACTTATAAGAGAAAAAGAAGAACTAAAAGGATATCTATGTGGAGTCTGAGCACTTATCTGAAACTGTCTGGTCTGAGACAAATTCCACAGATACCTTTTACATTGTACGGCACGGGCTCAGAGGTCAAACTGTACCCTGGTCTCCTATAAAAGTTAATGAGCTGTAAATCACCAAATTCTGTAAGTGGACACCATTTTTCCTGGAGAAACCATTTTTTGGGATTTTGTTTTCTTCATCCAGAATGTGGATCACTTACTGTCTGGTCAGTAGCTGCTCTATGGTGAGGTACGCCCACAACCTCTCTATGAAATCTCCGAATATATAATGCTGTTCTTTCTCCACCTTTTCCTCTTCATTGATATTTGTCTCCAGTTTTACTGAAAATGGCTCCGACACCTTTGTGGGAAATAAAATAGCTGAGCGGAATAATAATCGAAAGCAAAACGCCAGATTTTTTTTTTGAGGAAAACACAATTCTCCCAAAACACAAACACATTATTTTCAACTTTTCCAGGTTTTGTTAACACAATGCCTTACTTGTTTCTTATCCTGATGACCCCCACACCCCTCAAATGGAGACATGTCTTGCACAGAGCAGAGACATTGTTCCTATCATGCCAGAACCAGCCTAGTCTGCTCCAGTGCCCAAGATGGGCTCCAAGAAAGCCATGACCAAGAGCCAGAGGATGGATGGCAATAAGTGGAAAAGGAAAAGGAACAAGAGTTATGCCATTTACGTGTATAAGGTGCTCAAGCGGGTCCACCCCGACCCTGGCATCTCATCCAAGGCCATGAGCATTATGAACTCTTTCATCAATTACATCTTCGAGCGCATCACTGGTGAAACTTTCCTTCTGGTTCATTACAACAATCACTACACTATCACCTCTTGGGATGTCCAGGACCCTCGTTTGCCTGTTGTGAGGTTCTATCCTTTCCCTACCCTGATTAAAACAAAAACAGTTTTGGCTTGAGCAACCCTTTAATAGTTCATGTGTAGGCATCCTTTTTAGGAAGTCGGTCATGAAATCCGATGGGCTTTAAGATGCCTACAGACATCAGAGAAGGCTTGGACAATCCATGCTTCCTGAGCATGTCCAACATCCAGTTTCTTGAGCATTGTCAGTGATGGAAAATTTTGCTCCAGTCTGACTCCAGAGACCCATTGGGTGACACTAATGCCCTGCACACATCGGACTTTCCGCCAACAAAACCGTGGATTTGTGTTCGAAGGATGTTGGCTCAAACTTGTCTTGCATACACACAGTCACACAAATGTTGGCCAACAATTACGAACATGGGAAACGCGGTGACGTACAAGACGTACGACGAGCCTAGAAAAAGGAAGTTTAATAGCCAGTGTGGCTCCTTCTGCTTGATTCCGAGCATGCGTGAAACTTTTGTGCGCCGGGATTGTGTACACACGCTCTGACTTTCCAACAACAAGGTTTTGTTGGTGGAAAATTTTAGAACCTGCTCTCAAACATTTGTTGGCGGGAAGTCCAACAGCAAATGTTCGATGGAGCAGACACATGGTCGGACTTTCCGACAACAAGCTCACATCCAACATTTCCCGCTGGAAAGTCCGACCGTGTGTACGCGGCATATCACATGGTCTGGAGATGGTGTCAACCAGTGATACCTCTGTTATTCCTGTGCCCGTCACATATCACTGATTTCTTTGGGGCAGAAGTTATGTACTAGCAGCCATGAGTAGAGGTTAAGATGGAGATGAGGGCATAGCTACTGACTTTTGACATGTTTTAAGGAATTAAGAATTAGCTGAAGGAATGGAATCTGAAGATACACACTTGGAGGATGGAAAGGTTCACTTTAAAGTCTATATACTCACCCCTTGAGCCGTCACCTCCGCTGTGAGGATCTCCAGGTTGTTGTTGGCTATGAATCCAGAGACAATGATTTCCGAACCCTGGTAGTAATGTTTGAAGTTGTTCTGAGTGAGATAATCCACAGAGTTGTCCAAGTATTGTAGGTGAACATTCAAAAGCATTGGGTAAGCCACTTCATTATAGAAGCCCTGAAAGAGAGAAGGGAGAAGAGTCACGTACCCTTAAAGGGTTTCTTAACCCAAAGGTCATATGTGTCAGTTATAGGTGAGGTTGGATGGATTTAGCCACAGTTTTGTTCCTGATATTTCTTAAAGTATTTTCTTAAGATATTTCTTAAACCCACTCTCATCCTTTCTATACTCCTGCCATAGTGGTTATCTATAAGGATATACACGCCTCCTGCTTGTATCCTTACCTGTCAAATGTCTCCCCCTCTGTCTGTTATGAGACCTGAAAAACTGCAGATTCCGTGGGCGGGTCTGTTGTCCGGAGCTCGGTGGGCGGAGTCGTGATGTCAGTAGAGTCCCCGCCCACCTCTACGCTCCTCTTGTCAACCTGAATTTTCTGCTGTGTATTTCTTACATTGAACTTCTGCTATGATCTCTAACATCCAGTCAAAACCCAGAAAAGTCACCACATGACTTCAGCATGCCCAATCATGCTGAGGTGTGGAGCAGCCAATCCTGGGAGAGCTGGAGAAGAAAGGAGGAGGGGATGAGAATTACACAGAATGTCCCTCTAAGGCTCATGCATGAGATATGTAAATCACCCGTCACTCACAGCAAGGCAGAAGAACTGACTCCTATTTCTCTGTGTGTCCATTTTTATCTCACTGAAAAAAGATAAGAGGATTGCTCAGAGCTGGATTAACTCTTCGTGGCAAGACTGGGCACAGATGATATGAAATCCTATACTGTACAAGTTACAAGCCTAAATTTAAAAAAAATCGGGTTTACATCCACTTTAAGGATCTCCCCACCACAATTCCTGGATCTGCTTCCAGAGCCAGAAGTTCATAGTGCCGTTAAGATTTAGCAGTCTCTATTAGCCCCTTTTATAGGTCTCCTATAGCATCTCATTGTACATCGAATAACATCCGCTGATCAGACCCTGAAGGACGGGGAAGCCTTTCCCCTGAAACACTTTGGCTGTTTTGATGGTTCTAACCAATAAATAATTCAAAAAGACATCTAAATGATATGAACTGTTGTACCAGGCACTCCTAAATACTCACCTCAGAATTTCTTGTTTGCTGAGCCTTCTTTTCGTCTTGATCAGACAGGTAGCAGCCTAGGACCACAACAAGGTCCACCTACACTACACCTACATTCAGCTTCTTTGAAGGAAGACACACTCCATTGTGTATCAATCACAAGGACTATCACACACGTGCCAAACCCCTATGGCTCTACTTCAGTCAGTCTTGGTGTCAGATTTGACCCTGCGACCTCTGTGGTGTCTGGTTGTGCCTTTTCTCACTTTGTACCTGAGATGCTGGACAGCTCCCTGTCTGATCTCTTTGGACAATCTTGCTTTGTCTCTTGTTCCTGGTGAACCTTGGACTGTTTGCTCCTCCCATGAACCTCCTGATTTGAACCATGTCTCTGCACTTCCTGTTTGCCAGATTTTTGTGCTCTCTCCATATCTTGCTCCTTTGTGTACCAGAAGCTGTCCTTTTCTCTAATTCCACTCATTATCAACCTTGGCTTGTTCCTCAACTACACTTCTGCTACCTGCGATCATTTGTTACCGACCTTTGGCTTGTTTATTGATTACGCTTCTGCTTAATCCAAATCTGCTATATCTGCTACTGGACTCTGGATTGCTCATCTTTTGGTGGGGCGATCCTAAAGACAATGACCTGGTATTTTCATGCAGCCAAACCCATCCTCACCATCAGGAGCTCTGGTGAAGAGAGGTTAGTGCTTAAACCCCACACCTCGGGCAGGGGCTGAGTGGCAACTTTTGGCCCAGGGGGAAAATACAACCCAGAGGCTCATGGTGCAGCGACTTGCCCCCCCTCCCACTCTCCCTCTTCCCTGCCCCCTCCTGACCCCCATCCCAGGCGGGTCAGACAGTCCATTGCCTGCTGCACTGACTCCGGGTTCCCGGGGCCTGCAGGGCAGCTCATTCAGGGCTGGCCGGGGGAGAAGAGCCTCCTGTGGGGCACAGAGCTGGTCTCTGTATGGACACGGTGTACACCATCCATGCCGAGGGGGCAGCCTGAGCTCTGTCCTCATCCACATCCCACATCTCTGTAGGACATTGGCAGGGATTTTTTACTGCTCCTTACCAAGAAGCCTTTAGGTATGCATGCAGCGGAAGTGGGGCGGCCTTTTTAGGAGGCATCAGAGCGTCCCAGCAGACAATTGCCCCCCCTGCCCCCTGGCCCAGTCCGCCCCTCACCTCAGGTGAGGCTGCATCATCCTCCAGAGTGACCTGCTTGTATACTTTTCCTGCTGGTCAGTGGGAGCCTCTGTACTGCTATGGCTACTAATCTCCAAGCCTGACCCCTGACCATTACAGAATAATCTGGCAAACAGGGAGTCCAGAAACATGGTTTAAATCAGGCAGTTCATGGGAGGAGCAAAGAGTTCAAGGTTCACCAGAAACAAGAGACAAGGCAAGATTGTCCAAAGAGATCAGTCAGGGAGCTGCCCAGCATCTCAGGTGGCACAGTGAGAAGAGCCAGGTACCGCAGAGGTTGCAGGTTCAGATCCGAACCCTGACACTTGGTGTCTTGGGTCAGAGCTCAAAATAAATGAACCCAACACAAGAACCAAACACAATAATGAGTTCATCACCTGCAACTGTAGAGCAGAGTCGGAATCCTCATAAATACGACGAGCAAGGCCACCATTCTGCAAGGCCAACTTCTCCAGAAAGTTATAATCCACATCATTGCCAAACCCCAGGCAGTAGAGCGAGGCCCGGCCTTCCAGAGACCGCTTCACGTTGTCTATGATCTTGTCATGGTTGGTGGTGCCTGTAAAACGAACAACCATTTTTGACCAAAATATGAGAGGAAATCTGTGGAATTCACCACCGCCTCCACAAAGATAACCCCTAAATATAATTAGAGCATATATATATATATATATATATATATAAAATTTGAGTCAATCTGTCTATTGTCTAATAACAGCAGCTGATATGGCTATTCATAAGACAAAAAGAGAGAGTAGATCCTTCATAGTGGACAAGGCCAGGAAGTCACCTGAACCCATTATAAGTTACATCTTTTGCTGGAGCAATATGCCAGTAGAAATCATTTAACACATCTACATTCTTTTAATAAATTATAGATGCTCTCCATGTGCACTCTCCATTTTATTTAAATATATTACATATTTAAAGTGAGTTTAATACTTCAAATTTAAGTATAGGATTCAAAGGTTTTGTCGAAGGGATCTATTTATAAAAAAAAAAAAAAAAATGCTCTAATAAGTTTAAAATGTGTATTTTCCATGATCATCAGCTCCACCTAGTGGTCATGATGCATTGTTTTCCGGTTTGCAGTATTTCATTAAAATACCACATTATGGTCACTAGATGGAGCTGCCGGTCATAGGAAATACACATATTAAACAATCTAAGAGGATTGGTCATTATGGCGATGTGAAATTCTGACATATTTCTATAAATATCACAAGATGCCTTCAATTACTTAGTTAGGAAGTCATCTTCTGTGTCCCTCTCTGATTTGGATTTTTTTTTTGTTTCTGATTTTTCCTGATATCATGATTGAACTGAATGCCCATTGCCTTTCTATTGTCCAAACCTGAAGCTGCTGTGATATGTACTGTGCACAACTGGCATTTAGAATAAAATCAGGGTACGCCAGTGTTGCCAACTGCCTGTAAGTTTATGGACAGTTTGTAAAAGTCAGGCGATTTTTACCTGTACGTAAAAACGGCTGCGGATGCGCAGTTCTGAAGCCGGCCAAAAGGGTTGCCACCTGTTCGTGATTCACCCGGACAGTTCGGGTTTTGAATCATGTGTCTGGGTGTAAGGCGGACTGAAACCCGGACACATCATTCAGACCCGACTGTGGCTCCCCAAGTAACCAAGATAGTCACACACAAACCTGTTGCTGTATGAGAGCTGCGGGCGGATGTCTGGGGGCAGGTTCGACTTTACTGGGGGACAGGGCGATGACGTCAACAAGAGCAATTTGGTAACACCCACTGTTTGCTGCGGCACGCTATGCGCACAGCATTACTACTCTCCTTGGGGCACCCAAAGGTGTCCCAGGCTGCTAAAGTGTTCGAGTTTGGCTTGAAGAAAAGGTGGCAACCCTAACTCCGGCTGAGTTGGGCCTTGCGGCGGTAGGGCAGGTCCAGGAGGGTGCGCTAGGTGACAACTTGAGCCTACGTGTGACATCATAGTGCACAGGTCTTGTGTGTGCATAAAAGCCAAGCCTCAACGCACCTTTTCCCACCAGCCACCATTCCTTGCCAAGGATCCAGGGGGGACAGATGGGCCGCTTGGTCATGCACACCACCGACCTACACTGCCTGCCTCTCTGCCTGCCTCTCTGCCTGCTGTCGCCCATCAGATCTCTCTCTCATCATCGGTGATGTTATGAATTGGTAATGTAGCGCTGGTGCACCGGCGAGGCCCAAAACTCAGCCTCCAGTTAGTATTGTGCAGCAATGTGACAGCGCTGATCCTGGGTTCACTCACCGGAGGTCGGCTCCCCATCGGAGAGGAAGATTATTATTGAAGCACTCACTTCTGGCAACTGGTTATTAAAAGTGGCATTCGTCAGCATTTTGGCCGCGGTCAGTAAAGCTTTATTAATGTCGGTACCTGAGGAAGAGATGAATGAAAGAAATATGAATTATTGGTTATGAACATCGTATCCGCTAACTAACCCATAAATTGCTAATTAGACTTTTTGTTTTTTTTGTTCTTTTATATATTGATCTGTCTCCTGATGAGTCACTGCTGGGTAGGGGGAGCTGAGCTGCTGAGTCACTGCTGGGTGGCAGTGGCATCGGGATGGGGGGGCTGAGGGGAGCTGGAGCCCCCAGTTGGGCCCTCAAAAACCCCCCGGTCTCGGGCATTCACAATTCTATTATCAGCCCCGAGCCCAAGTGGGGACCGATCTGACTCAGAGTGCGGCCAACTGACATAGCAGGTCCCACCTTTTGGTGCCTGCAGCGCCTATGATGAATGTCCCACTGGTCCAATGCCACGACCGTGGGACGTGTGACATCCATCATAGGCGCCGCAGGCTCCAGAAGGTGGGAATTACAATGCGGCCACATCGAGCACTATGAGATCCACGCTCAGCACTCAGGCGGGCAGCTCTCCTCTCCTGTCTCTGGCTGCCTGCCTGCTGTCTACTGGGATGGGCACGCCGCATACTACGGCTGAACTGCAGGAGGAGGTCTCCTGAAGTCTGACGTGTAATGGTCAGGTAGGTCAGTGCATGTCAGTGTGTGTCAGGTAGGTCAGTGTAATGGTCAGGTAGGTCAGTGTGTGTCAGATAGGTCAGTGTAATGGTCAGGTAGGTCAGTGTGGGTCAGGTACGTCAGTGTGGGTCAGGTAGGTCAGTGTGGGTCAGATAGGTCAGTGTAATGGTCAGGTAGGTCAGTGTGGGTCAGGTACGTCAGTGTGGGTCAGGTAGGTCAGTGTGGGTCAGGTAGGTCAGTGTTGGTCAGGTAGGTTAGTGTAATGGTCAGATAGGTCAGTGTAATGGTCAGGTAGGTCAGTGTAATGGTCAGGTAGGTCAGTGTGTGTCAGATAGGTCAGTGTAATGGTCAGGTAGGTCAGTGTGGGTCAGGTACGTCAGTGTGGGTCAGGTAGGTCAGTGTAATGGTCAGATAGGTCAGTGTAATGGTCAGGTAGGTCAGTGTGGGTCAGGTAGGTCAGTGTGGGTCAGGTAGGCTAGTGTGGGTCAGGTAGGTCAGTGTAATGGTCAGATAGGTCAGTGTAATGGTCAGGTAGGTCAGTGTGGGTCAGGTAGGTCAGTGTAATGGTCAGGTAGGTCAGTGTGGGTCAGGTAGGTCAGTGTAATGGTCAGTGTGTATCAGGTAGGTCAGTGTGGGTCAGGTAGGGCTCTTGGAAGTCTCAGCTCGGGTTTAGGTTGCACCCCGGTGATGGCGTGTTACCTCCTCTTGCAGTGATTTGTGATACAAACGCCTTTGCCTTTTTAATATTCCCAGGTACGGCCTGAACCAGCTGATTCTTCCACTTCTCAACCTTATCATCAAATTTTAAAATAGCAAAGTAATCTTCTTTGGGTACATCCTCCAGAATCTTGAGGAAGGCTTCGTATGTCTACGTGACAATGAAAGTACAGCATAAGATATGAGGAAAGTTACGTACAGACATTCATATGTAACTATATTATATGCTTGAGGAAATATATTGTTGAAGCCACTCCGTTGATAAAATAAAAGTTACAAAAAGGTTTCCTTGTAAAGAAGATAGTAAATACACATTCAGGACCAGGATATGAACCCACAACCTTTGCTACATCCGGCAGTAGCTGTTCTTCCAGGCAGGGTTGTCGTGAAGAGGCCCTTGTCCTCATCAACATGGAGACAAGGTCCTTTGCCAGGGGACACCCCCCTTGTTGAGGGCAGGTGGTCTGCTATGGTTCCCCCCTTTTCCTGACTGCATGCTTGGAATAAAGGTCTGTTACGGACTTTTAGTGGGACCTCACGCCCCTTAAAATCCATACCAGACGTAAAGACCCAAAAGACCAGACCCACACTTTTTTCTTTGTGTGAGGTACTCCCTTAAAATCCATACTCAAAGGGTCTGGTATGCATTATGGGGGTACTCTATGCACAGAAAACCCATGCATTAACACACTCACACGTGGAGAGGCCCTAGAGGTAAATGAAGTGAACTTGGTGGCTTACAGATTTATTGACTGAATTCGGTTATCGCCTAGAGTCAGCGAGGACGTCACTTTTCTCCAAAGCAGAGGATTTAGTCACATGACGTCTGAAAAAAACTTTATTCACATTTTCTCAATATGAAAATATACAAATTCAAATTCTCCTCCGGATTGTAGGTTTACCTGTTTAATTTTATTTCCGTACATGGATCCGCTGCGGTCAATTACAAACACAACGTTCTTGGGGATCCGCTGGAGGCTGGGAGGAGCGAAGTAATGTACGAAATACCCATTGATGACCTGCGGGTGACATAACAGGAGGGGAATTGTTAAAGAATGAAAACATACCGATCACTGACTTCGGTGAGGCCCCTGTGTCACTAAGGGCCCCGCTAACCGACAGGACAAATGTTAGAGCAGTTACTGGCCAAGTCCGCAGACCAATGGTAATATCAGATATAGGCACAACAATATAACTAAACAGGGTCTGTATTCCAGACCGTTACACAGAGTAATGACTGATCATAGTAGACACTCCGTGATCAGGACTAGCACAAAATGTCCAAATAATTTGCGGGAATAATTGAGGACATAAGCAGCCAAATGTGAGACCTGCTTCTATCAAAGATAGGCTATGATAAGGTACAGGCTGGATGTCCAGCAGTCTACGTAAGCACTCCTGA
Organism: Aquarana catesbeiana; assembly: GCF_042186555.1. Taxonomy (NCBI): domain Eukaryota; kingdom Metazoa; phylum Chordata; class Amphibia; order Anura; family Ranidae; genus Aquarana; species Aquarana catesbeiana. The sequence continues at coordinate 5,665,569 of NC_133330.1, read as the reverse complement.
TTATGGCAGGTGTGCACCGCTGAGAGCTTACCTGCAGTTCTGAGTAATGACCAGCTCATGGTGGAGGCTGAAGGCTGATTGCTACAATAGTGTTGGACTTTTCAGCATTTTTCATCTATTTTGCGATCAAAAAGACATCGATGCAACTGAATACGGGATTACACAGCAGAGTGTTTACAGCAGGAGGTCATCAGTAAGTGATTAATTTCCTGTTCCAACATTGCCTTTGGTTTATGGGGGTATATTTGCAGTAAACCCCCCCCAGACCTCTTGTGAATGTAAAGATGTGAACACCTGGCTAAGCTGTCCATCAACAAAGGATCAAAGGGTAGGCTGTGGGCCAATGTTGACCTATGTCAAGGGGTTTGCCTGCAGTGTGATGACACCATCTGCAGGAGGATGTCAATGATCGCAGTGGAATTACCCATTTGAAAGAATATTTCCTAGGGGCATCTCTGATTCCATTGGCATTTTAGCATTCTGTGCAATTTGCAAACACCACTGACCTCTGTGCATCCTTTGTCATCCAGTCACCCCCAGTGTGCTCCTCTGATATCATTGACCTCTGAGCATTCTGTGCTATTGGGTCTCCCCAGTGCCCTGCTGTGACTTCAGTGACCTCTGAGCTGTGTCATCTGGTGCCGTCAGTGTCTGCTGAGAGGGGAGAGAATGCGGCCTGCCCATCTCATGCCCAAATCAGGAAGGTATCCGGAGAGATGCCACCCTACGCTTTCCCTACCAGACAGGATACCAGTCCCTACTCTACCCACTCGCATAAAGTGTGCCAAACCCAGGGGCCAGGGTCCTAAATAGACTCCACCACACCTAAGATGGCCACCAGAGTCACATGGGTGGCCAGCATCCAATTGGAGCCTTGCCCCAGTGACTCAGAAAACCATCGAGGAACCATGTTCCCAATGACTTCCTCTCCCGCTGTGGTTGTGCGCCACCTGCAGTGGAGACAGCAGACTGCACCTGCCTACATGCCAATCAGATAAATAGCATCACGATTGGGCATGTGCTCTGACGAAAAATTTGTTCGTTTTCATTTTCCTTTCATTCGGGTTTTTTTCGTTTTTCGGGTCATTCGTTATGATCGCTATTCGTAAATTTGAAAATTCATAAATTCGTAAATTCAAAAATACGAAAATAAGAAAGAAAATCAGAAAATTCAAAAGAATACCTAATTAATTATAGTAATAATAACTAACTATTAAATGATAGGTATTGGAATTTCCTTTCAAATTTGGCTGTTAGTGAACGTAACAAATACAAATTTATCCAAAGTTACGAATTATCCGAAAAAAAGAATGCTGCATCTAAACAAATGGAACGTAACAAATTAATAATAAATAATCATAAAAAGTTTTTATTATTATTATTGTTATTTATTATTATTAATTAATTACGGTCCAATTCGTTTAGATGCGGCATTCATTATTTCGGATAATTCAAAACTTCAGATAAATTCGTATTCATTACATTCACTAACAGCCAAATTTGAAAGGAAATTGCAATACCTATAATTTAATAGTTAGTGATAGTTAAGTTATTATTAAGTAGTTATTATTTCAGATTTTCGAATTTTCAGGTTTTCGGATTTTCTCATTTCAAATTTTCGAATTTACGAATTGGTGAATTTACGAATTTACTAATTTATGAATTTCCGCATTTTGAATTTTTTAATTTTCTAATTTTCGAATTTCCGAATTTTTTTAATTTTGAATTTCCGAATTTTCTAATTTTCTAATTTTCTAATTTTCTCATTTTTAAATTAACGAATTTACAAATTTACAAATTTTGAATTTACGAATTTTCCAATTTTCGAATATTCTGAAAAATTTGTTAAACAGGTTTTTGTTAATTCAGATATTTCCGACTTAACAAATTTGTCGAAATTTGTTAAAAGACTAATTCAGAATGAAACCAATTGCACACGTCTAATCACGATGCGACGCACTCCAGTCTTCCAAATACTTCCTTGGAAGACCCCGCCCACCATGGCAGCGCCCACCGTCACATCAATGCGGAGCTGAGAATATGAACCAATAAAATAAAAGACATTTACCTGCAACCTCCCTGCGGAATTTTCCCTCTTCACATCGTATTTGATCATCAGATCTCCGTCCAGAAGAGTTTCCATGCAGGTTGGACAAGTTCTCTGCTGACTCATCGTTGGCTTAAATTCTATGTGAGCCTGAGAATGAAATACAAAATTGTGCGTCATCAATACAGTATAATTACAGTGGAGCCTCGGATTGCGAATAACGCGGTTTACGAGCGTTTCGCAATGCGAGATATTTTTATTTATTTTTTAAATCCTGACTCGCTTTGCGACCGTTGTCTCGCAAGACGAGTAGGATTCAAGCCGCATTTGGCCAGAGGTGCTGGGGATGCCGGTGACGCTCGGAGACACTCAGACGGACTTGGAGACACGGGAACGGAGTGTCTCCGAGCATCTCCAGCACCACCGCACCTCTGGCCACATGCAGTACTGCATAGACAAGCAGTGACTGTGGAATGGACTATCTGAGTTTCCATTATTTCCATTATGGGGAAACTCGCTTTGATTTCCCAGAATTCTGCACTAAAATACAGGACAGGTTTTAGGCATCCCCTGCAATAGGAATTATATGTATACCCCTTCGGGGCTCATTTACACTTTGCTTCAACTTTAACACACATTAAAGCACCTACTACTTCAACATGATTTTCTGATGTGTTTTTGATGCTTCGGTGATGCTTTTTTAAAGCTTTATTGAAGCTTCGCAAATGCCCTGTGTATGTGTGTGTTGATTTTTTATTTGTTTTAAAGGTGCCGGTAGAACCCCAGCAGTAGTACCCCCCAACTCAGCAGAACCCCAGCTCAGTAGTACCCCCAACTCAACAGATCCCCTGCTCAGTAGTACCCCCAACTCAGCAGATCCCCTGCTCAGTAGTACCCCCAACTCAGCAGATCCCCTGCTCAGTAGTACCCCCAACTCAGCAGATCCCCTGCTCAGTAGTACCCCCAACTCAGCAGATCCCCTGCTCAGTAGTACCCCCAACTCAGCAGATCCCCTGCTCAGTAAAACCCCCAACTCAACAGATCCCCTGCTCAGTAGTACCCCCAACTCAGCAGATCCCCTGCTCAGTAGTACCCCCAACTCAGCAGATCCCCTGCTCAGTAATACCCCCAACTCAACAGATCCCCTGCTCAGTAGTACCCCCAACTCAGCAGATCCCCTGCTCAGTAGTACCCCCAACTCAGCAGATCCCCTGCTCAGTAATACCCCCAACTCAACAGATCCCCTGCTCAGTAGTACCCCCAACTCAACAGATCCCCTGCTCAGTAGTACCCCCAACTCAACAGATCCCCTGCTCAGTAGTACTCCCAACTCAGCAGATCCCCTGCTCAGTAGTACCCCCACTCAGCAGATCCCCTGCTCAGTTGTAACCCCAACTCAGCAGATCCCCTGCTCAGTAATACCCCCAACTCAACAGATCCCCTGCTCAGTAGTACCCCCAACTCAACAGATCCCCTGCTCAGTAGTACCCCCACTCAGCAGATCCCCTGCTCAGTTGTAACCCCAACTCAACAGATCCCCTGCTCAGTAGTAACCCCAGCTCTGCTGATCCGTCACTCAGAAGTAACCCCCGACTCTGCTCACTCAGTAGTACCCCCCGTTCTGCAGATCCCCCATTCAGTAGGAACCCCACAGCTCTGCGTATTCCCCGCTCATTAGTAACCCCCAGCTCTGCTGATCCTCTGGTTTGTTGATCCTCCCCTTTCTCTGGTCCCCGCTCACCTCCTGCTATATTGCTCCCACTCTTCTCACCACATGTGACAGTGCAAGATTCTCCTGCTTCCCCCAGCTCTGCTGATCCATTGCAGCTCAGTCCTCTCTCTGGTCCCCACTCATCTTAGTCTATGGTGCTCCCATGTTGCACACCACGTGCGCCATCTGCTAGCTGCTCCTCTCCAGTCCGGACCCCGCTCACCTTCCCGCTGCTCCTCGCTGCACCCCAGATGTGACGTCTGCACCAGACACTCCCAGAATATATACACATGACCCGGAAGTGACTGATGATGATGTCTTTCTGGTTCACTTGTTGGTTTCCCAGTGCATCCTGGGATATCTCATGTGTGCAACACCTCCAAAACAAGGCGGAGCTAACGCTGAATAAAAGCCTCCTAAGAGCTGCAGGTGCTGTAAGTGACCGTTGTCATAGACTTCTATGGAGGATTTCAGGCAGGAGGGCGTGGCTTCACTGAGAAAACCCCTCCTCCCCTCCTGAAGACTCCTGGGATGTATGACATCATTTGCCTAGGCTAGAAACCAGGAAGTGATAGAAGAAATATAGAAAAAATAAGTCTGAATTCCTCAAACCCAACGCTAGAGCCAAAAGACGGCTACAGCGCGGCTCTCTCGTTCTGGGAGGGCGTCCATGAAGGTCCTCCCACAACCACACCCCCTGGAGCGCGCATCCGGCACACACTGTGATCGCAGGGTCCTTCAGACACAACTGATCAGGGATCGCAGCCAATCACAGCTGATCACATGTCAACAGACTGGCTGGTTGTCGGCATTCCTTTCCTCATACGCTGTCACTGTGTGAGGAGAGGAGAGCCGGTAACCGGCAAGTGTGACCGAGACATGTACACTGATAATGAGGGCATTGATCATCAGTGCCGCCCCATCAGTGCCCATCAGTGCCGCCCCAACAGTGCCCATCAGTGCCGCCCCAACAGTGCCCATCAGTGCCGCCTCATCAGTGCCCATCAGTGCCCATCAGTGCCGCCTATTAGTGACTCCTCATCAGTGCCCATCAGTGCAGCCTCATCAGTGCCCATCAGTGCCGCCCCATCAGTGCCCATCAGTGCCGCCTATTAGTGACTCCTCACCAGTGCCCATCAGTGAAGGAGAAAAATTACTTATTTGCAAAATTTTAAAACAGAAACTAGGAAAATAGTTGTTTAGCAAAAAAAAGTTAAAAACCCGGCACTGATTAAACAGAACCAGAAGAAAGCTCTATTTGTGAGAAATAAAGTGATAACAGTTTCATATGAGTACAGTGTTGTATGACCGTGTAATTGTCATTCAAAGTGTGAGAGCGCTGAAAGCTGAACACTGGCATGGGCAGGAGGGGGAAGGGGAGTGTCCGGTATTGAAGAGGTTAAAACAAGTAAATCTGATCCACTTTCCTATCTCTAGTAATGACAGCACTGTGGAGGATCCATAATAATGAATGTTGGTGGAGAGCGGAGTTCTGCTTTACCTTCTAGCAAAGTTCCCATCAGGAGACGCATTACCTTGGTTTCTGTGCGATTTATCTGAACAATATCTGTCAATTCATTGGAGATAAAAGTCCCGACAGCATTGAGGAAGGAGATCCCCTGAGGCTCCAGAATCTCCACATCGATCTGAAAGTCAACACAGAACGTTAGAACCCCCAAATCCTTCCATTCCCCCCCCGATCCAGAGTCCTTCCACCCCCCTGATCCAGAGTCCTTCCACCCCTCAATCCGGAGTCCTTCCACCCCCCCCGATCCAGAGTCCTTCCATCCCTCCCTCAATATGGAGTCCTTCCATCCCTCCCTCAATCCAGAGTCCTTCCATCCCTCAATCTGGAGTCCTTCCATCCCCCCGATCCAGAGTCCTTCCATCCCCCCCGATCCAGAGTCCTTCCATCCCTCCCTCAATACGGAGTCCTTCCATCCCTCCCTCAATACGGAGTCCTTCCATCCCTCAATCCGGAGTCCTTCCATCCCCCCCCGATCCAGAGTCCTTCCATCCCTCCCTCAATATGGAGTCCTTCCATCCCTCCCTCAATCCAGAGTCCTTCCATCCCTCAATCTGGAGTCCTTCCATCCCCCCGATCCAGAGTCCTTCCATCCCCCCCGATCCAGAGTCCTTCCATCCCTCCCTCAATACGGAGTCCTTCCATCCCTCCCTCAATACGGAGTCCTTCCATCCCTCCCTCAATATGGAGTCCTTCCATCCCTCCCTCAATCCAGAGTCCTTCCATCCCTCAATCTGGAGTCCTTCCACCCCCCCGATCCAGAGTCCTTCCATCCCCCCCGATCCAGAGTCCTTCCATCCCTCCCTCAATACGGAGTCCTTCCATCCCTCCCTCAATACGGAGTCCTTCCATCCCTCAATCCGGAGTCCTTCCATCCCCCCGATCCAGAGTCCTTCCATCCCTCCCTCAATACGGAGTCCTTCCATCCCTCAATCCGGAGTCCTTCCATCCCCCCCGATCCAGAGTCCTTCCATCCCTCCCTCAATATGGAGTCCTTCCATCCCTCCCTCAATCCAGAGTCCTTCCATCCCTCAATCTGGAGTCCTTCCATCCCCCCGATCCAGAGTCCTTCCATCCCCCCCGATCCAGAGTCCTTCCATCCCTCCCTCAATACGGAGTCCTTCCATCCCTCAATCCGGAGTCCTTCCATCCCCCCGATCCAGAGTCCTTCCATCCCTCCCTCAATACGGAGTCCTTCCATCCCTCAATCCGGAGTCCTTCCATCCCCCCCCGATCCAGAGTCCTTCCATCCCTCCCTCAATACGGAGTCCTTCCATCCCCCCATCCAGAGTCCTTCCACCCCTCAATACGGAGTCCTTCCATCCCCCCAATCCGGAGTCCTTCCACCCCCCCAATCCGGAGTCCTTCCATCCCCCCATCCAGAGTCCTTCCACCCCCTCCCCGATCCAAAGTTCTTCCATTCCACCCAATACAGAGTCCTTTGCTTCCACCCCCCTGATCCAGAGTCCTTCCATCCCCCGATCCGGAGTCCTTCCACCCCCCCATCCAGAGTCCTTCCATCCCCCCATCCAGAGCCCTTCCATCCCCCGATCCGGAGTCCTTCCATCCCCCAATCGGGAGTCCTTCCACCCCCCCAATTCGGAGTCCTTCCACCCCCCCGATCCAGAGTCCTTCCATCCCCCCATCCAGAGTCCTTCCACCCCCCTGATCCAAAGTCCTTCCATCCCCCCATCCAGAGTCCTTCCACCCCCCTGATCCAGAGTCCTTCCATCCCCCGATCCAGAGTCCTTCCCACCCCCCCATCCAGAGTCCTTCCATCCCCCCATCCAGAGTCCTTCCACCCCCCTGATCCAAAGTCCTTCCATCCCCCCATCCAGAGTCCTTCCACCCCCCTGATCCAGAGTCCTTCCATCCCCCGATCCAGAGTCCTTCCCACCCCCCCATCCAGAGTCCTTCCATCCCCCCATCCAGAGTCCTTCCATCCCCCGATCCGGAGTCTTTCCATCCCCCAATCCGGAGTCCTTCCACCCCCCGATCCAGAGTTCTTCCATCCCCCTGATCCAGAGTCCTTCCATCCCGCGATTCAGAGTCCTTCCACCCCCCCAATCCAAAGTCCTTCCACCCCCCCAATCCGGAGTCCTTCCACCCCCCCAATCCAGAGTCCTTCCATCCCTCCCTCAATATGGAGTCCTTCCATCCCTCCCACAATCCAGAGTCCTTCCATCCCGCAATCTGGAATCCTTCCATCCCCCCGATCCAGAGTCCTTCCATCCCCCTGATCCAGAGTCCTTCTATCCCGCGATTCAGAGTCCTTCCACCCCCCCCAATCCAAAGTCCTTCCACCCCCCCAATCCGGAGTCCTTCCACCCCCCGATCCGGAGTCCTTCCATCCCCCCGATCCAGAGTCCTTCCATCCCCCCATCCAGAGTCCTTCCACCCCCCCATTCAGAGTCCTTCCACCCCCCGATCCTGAGTCCTTCCATCCCCCCATCCAGAGTCCTTCCACCCCCCTGTACCCAAAGTCCTTCCATCCCCCCATCCAGAGTCCTTCCATCCCCCATCCAGAGTCCTTCCACCCCCCCGATCCAGAGTCCTTCCATCCCCCAATCCAGAGTCCTTCCACCCCCCGATCCAGAGTCCTTCCATCCTCCCGATCCAGAGTCCTTCCACCCCCCCATCCAGAGTCCTTCCATCCCTCCCTCAATATGGAGTCCTTCCATCCCTCCCTCAATCCAGAGTCCTTCCATCCCTCAATCTGGAGTCCTTCCACCCCCCCGATCCAGAGTCCTTCCATCCCCCCCGATCCAGAGTCCTTCCATCCCTCCCTCAATACGGAGTCCTTCCATCCCTCCCTCAATACGGAGTCCTTCCATCCCTCAATCCGGAGTCCTTCCATCCCCCCGATCCAGAGTCCTTCCATCCCTCCCTCAATACGGAGTCCTTCCATCCCTCAATCCGGAGTCCTTCCATCCCCCCCCGATCCAGAGTCCTTCCATCCCTCCCTCAATATGGAGTCCTTCCATCCCTCCCTCAATCCAGAGTCCTTCCATCCCTCAATCTGGAGTCCTTCCATCCCCCCGATCCAGAGTCCTTCCATCCCCCCCGATCCAGAGTCCTTCCATCCCTCCCTCAATACGGAGTCCTTCCATCCCTCAATCCGGAGTCCTTCCATCCCCCCGATCCAGAGTCCTTCCATCCCTCCCTCAATACGGAGTCCTTCCATCCCTCAATCCGGAGTCCTTCCATCCCCCCCCGATCCAGAGTCCTTCCATCCCTCCCTCAATACGGAGTCCTTCCATCCCCCCATCCAGAGTCCTTCCACCCCTCAATACAGAGTCCTTCCATCCCCCCAATCCGGAGTCCTTCCACCCCCCCAATCCGGAGTCCTTCCATCCTCCCGATCCAGAGTCCTTCCATCCCCCCATCCAGAGTCCTTCCACCCCCTCCCCGATCCAAAGTTCTTCCATTCCACCCAATACAGAGTCCTTTGCTTCCACCCCCCTGATCCAGAGTCCTTCCATCCCCCGATCCGGAGTCCTTCCACCCCCCCATCCAGAGTCCTTCCATCCCCCCATCCAGAGCCCTTCCATCCCCCGATCCGGAGTCCTTCCATCCCCCAATCGGGAGTCCTTCCACCCCCCCAATTCGGAGTCCTTCCACCCCCCCGATCCAGAGTCCTTCCATCCCCCCATCCAGAGTCCTTCCACCCCCCTGATCCAAAGTCCTTCCATCCCCCCATCCAGAGTCCTTCCACCCCCCTGATCCAGAGTCCTTCCATCCCCCGATCCAGAGTCCTTCCCACCCCCCCATCCAGAGTCCTTCCATCCCCCCATCCAGAGTCCTTCCACCCCCCTGATCCAAAGTCCTTCCATCCCCCCATCCAGAGTCCTTCCACCCCCCTGATCCAGAGTCCTTCCATCCCCCGATCCAGAGTCCTTCCCACCCCCCCATCCAGAGTCCTTCCATCCCCCCATCCAGAGTCCTTCCATCCCCCGATCCGGAGTCTTTCCATCCCCCAATCCGGAGTCCTTCCACCCCCCGATCCAGAGTTCTTCCATCCCCCTGATCCAGAGTCCTTCCATCCCGCGATTCAGAGTCCTTCCACCCCCCCCAATCCAAAGTCCTTCCACCCCCCCAATCCGGAGTCCTTCCACCCCCCGATCCGGAGTCCTTCCATCCCCCCGATCCAGAGTCCTTCCATCCCCCCATCCAGAGTCCTTCCACCCCCCCATTCAGAGTCCTTCCACCCCCCGATCCTGAGTCCTTCCATCCCCCCATCCAGAGTCCTTCCACCCCCCTGTACCCAAAGTCCTTCCATCCCCCCATCCAGAGTCCTTCCATCCCCCATCCAGAGTCTTCCACCCCCCCGATCCAGAGTCCTTCCATCCCCCAATCCAGAGTCCTTCCACCCCCCGATCCAGAGTCCTTCCATCCTCCCGATCCAGAGTCCTTCCACCCCCCCATCCAGAGTCCTTCCACCCCCCGATCCAGAGTCCTTCCATCCCCCATCCAGAGTCCTTCCATCCCCCAATCCAGAGTCCTTCCACCCCCCCGATCCAGAGTCCTTCCATCCCCCAATCCAGAGTCCTTCCACCCCCCATTCAGAGTCCTTCCACCCCCCATTCAGAGTCCTTCCACCCTACCCGATCCAGAGTCCTTCCATCCCCCCATCCAGAGTCCTTCCACCCCCCCGATCTGGAGTCCTTCCATCCCCCAATCCAGAGTCCTTCCACCCCCCTATCCAGAGTCCTTCCACCCCCCCCATTCAGAGTCCTTTCACCCCCCCGATCCAGAGTCCTTCCATCCCCCCATCCAGAGTCCTTCCATGTCCCAATCCAGAGTCCTTCCACCCCCCCAATCCAGAGTCCTTCCATCCCCCCATTCAGAGTCCTTCCACCCCCCATTCAGAGTCCTTCCACCCCCCCGATCTAAAGTCCTTCCATCTCACCCAATCCAGATTCCTTTGCTTCCACCCCCCCGATCCAGAGTCCTTCCATCCCCCGATCCGGAGTCCTTCCTCCCCCCCAATCCAGAGTCCTTTCACCCCCCCAATCCAGAGTCCTTCCATCCCCCCGATCCAGAGTCCTTCCATCCCCCCATTCAGAGTCCTTCCACCCCCCGATCCAGAGTCCTTCCATCCCCCCATTCAGAGTCCTTCCAACCCCCCATCCAGAGTCCTTCCATCCCCCCCATCCAGAGTCCTTCCATCCCCCCATTCAGAGTCCTTCCACCCCCCGATCCAGAGTCCTTCCATCCCCCCATTCAGAGTCCTTCCAACCCCCCATCCAGAGTCCTTCCATCCCCCCCATCCAGAGTCCTTCCATCCCCCCCATCCAGAGTCCTTCCATCCTCCGATCTGGAGTCCTTTGACCCCCCATCCAGAGTCCTTCCATCCCCCCATTCAGAATCCTTCCACCCCCCGATCCAGAGTCCTTTTATCTGCCCCGATCCAGAGTCCTTCCATCCCCCGATCCAGAGTCCCCCCCCCCCGATCCGGAGTCTGGGATGGTAAGAAGATACTGGAAGGGGATACAAATATAATGGAGAGATGATGGAAGTTGTGGGACGTTTCTTCTGCTCACCTGGAAGTTCTCCACCAATCCTCGCGGCTTCACTCTCAGGTACAGCTCATAATTCCCGAGTTGGCGTTTTAATAATTCTTCGTAAGTCAGTCTAAATGTCGCCTTCGCCAGAGCGCCGACATTCACCGAGATCTTGAAATGTTCCATTTTCCTTCCTGTAGATCTGTGGGGGGCGGAGTTTAATATACAAAGTATCACTTGTTGATGGAAAAACTTTGAAGATGAAGTTTAATCTGCTTATAATTTCTCCCTTCCCTGTTCCCCCATACCCCTCCCCCTCCCTCATTAACATGAGAATTACATTTTAAATAAAACCTTCCCATTCTCATTGCAAATTTGAGTTTAGTCCCTGATGATGTCATCACTGGGTCTCTGTGCTTCTCTATGCAATGCAGGCAGATCATGGCTGGTGGGAGGGGTCAGCAGGAGGCTGTACATAGCTTCCTGAAACCATCACAGCACCCGGCAGCAGTGGGAGGAGTTATGCAAATATCAAGCTATTGATACCTACTGGACCAAACCGGCGCTCTGCCCCCTGGACACGGCCTTCTGATACGTCCTCTTGGCTTCCGCCTTTTCTTTAACTGTTCCCACAGTGGTGACGTTGTCAACGGTCCTTTAAGAAGATTTCATTGTTATCATTGTGATGAGGAGTCGGGGGATTCACAAAGATTCATTTCATATGAAAATTACAGACTTTTACATTTGCCAAAATATCACATCCTCCGATTCCTCCATGAGGACGACCTGAATGAAAAATCACATGGCTTTATTTACTGAGGGCCAGATGGTCACCACTGACAAGGGGGTCAGGGGGGTTTATACACAAAAGGTTAGGGGTAGGAGTAAGGATTGGGACAGGGTAGAGTTAGGGATAGGGTTAGGGATAGAGGTAGGGTAGGGGTAAAGATTGGGACAAGGGTAGGGTTAGGGGTAGGGATAGGGGTAAGATTGGGGTAGGGTTAAAGATAGGGTTAGGGATAGCGTAGGGGTAAGAATAGGAGTAGGGAAAGGGGTAGGGTTAGGAGTAAGGATAGGGATTGGGATAAGGATAGGGTAGGGTTAGTGGTAAGGGTAGGTGTAGGGATAGGGGTAGGTAAAGGGGTAGGGTTAACGGTAGGGAAAGGGGTAGAGTTTGGGGTAGGGTTAGGGTGGGGGTAAAGTTAGGGCTAAGGATAGGGTTAAGGGTAGAGGTAGGGTAGAGTAGTGGTAAAGATTGGGACAAGGGTAGGGTTAGGGGTAGGGATAGGGGTAAGATTGGGGTAGGGTTAAAGATAGGGTTAGGGATATGGTAGGGGTAAGGATAGGAGTAGGGAAAGGGGTAGGGTTAGGAGTAAGGATAGGGATTGGGGTAAGGATAGGGTAGGGTTAGTGGTAAGGGTAGGGATAGGGGTAGGGTTAGGGATCGGGCTATGGTTAGGAATGGGGCTATGGTTAGGAATGGGGCTATGGTTAGGAGAAGGACTATGGTTAGGGATAGGACTATGGCTAGCGGTAGGACTATGGTTAGGGATAGGACTATGGTTAGGAATGGGGCTATGGTTAGGGATAGGACTATGATTAGGGGTAGGACTATGGTTAAGGGATAGGACTATGGTTAGGGATAGGGCTATGGTTAGGGATAGGGCTATGGTTAGGGGTAGGGGTAGGACTATGGTTAGGGATAGGACTATGATTAGGGATAGGACTATTGTTAGGGGTAGGACTATGGTTAGGGATAGGACTATGGTTAGGGGTAGGACTATGGTTAGGAATGGGGCTATGGTTAGGGATAGGACTATGGTTAGGGATAGGGCTATGGTTAGGGGTAGGACTATGATTAGGGATGGGACTATGATTAGGGATAGGACTATGATTAGGGATAGGACTATGATTAGGGATAGGACTATGGTTAGGGATAGGACTGTGGTTAGGGATAGGACTATGGTTAGGGGTAGGACTATGGTTAGGGCTAGGACTATGGTTAGGGGTAGGACTATGATTAGGGCTAGGACTATGGTTAGGGATAGGACTATGGTTAGGGATAGGACTGTGGTTAGGGATAGGACTATGGTTAGGGGTAGGACTATGGTTAGGGATAGGACTATGGTTAGGGATAGGACTATGGTTAGGGGTAGGACTATGGTTAGGGGTAGGACTATGATTAGGGCTAGGACTATGGTTAGGGATAGGACTATGGTTAGGGGTAGGACTATGGTTAGGGGTAGGACTATGGTTAGGGATAGGACTATGGTTAGGGGTAGGACTATGGTTAGGGGTAGGACTATGGTTAGGGATAGGACTATGGTTAGGGGTAGGACTATGGTTAGGGGTAGGACTATGATTAGGGCTAGGACTATGGTTAGGGATAGGACTATGGTTAGGGGTAGGACTATGGTTAGGGGTAGGACTATGGTTAGGGATAGGACTATGGTTAGGGGTAGGACTATGGTTAGGGCTAGGACTATGGTTAGGGATAGGACTATGGTTAGGGGTAGGACTATGGTTAGGGGTAGGACTATGGTTAGGGGTAGGACTATGATTAGGGATAGGACTATGATTAGGGGTAGGACTATGGTTAGGGGTAGGACTATGATTAGGGGTAGGACTATGATTAGGGGTAGGACTATGATTAGGGACATGGTGGTCAGACTGTGGTGCCTATTGGACAATGCAGTGAAATAAGATACATTGTTCATCTGCTGTAACAAGAATGGAAGATGTATAAATATTGATGGAATTTGTCTTTCCAGTTTCGGGTGATAATGATCATCATTATAAAGTGTTTTTCAGAGATTTGCATCCTTTGTATATTATTGAAGGTTGTTTTGGGAACTCACATGATGAAATTGGTGATGAAGGCGGTTTTCGGGAGCTCGATGTCGAAGATCGCCTCCTGGGAGGAGTTGGACGGGTTTTGGACCTCCGTAGTGATCAGAGTTCTGGCAAACCGCGACGTCACCCGGGTCTCCATGCGCATGCTCTGGATGTCCATGTTCTGGGAAACACACAATGCTGATTGGACACGTTGGAAGACTTTGCTGGCGTTACATAAAACAAATCCTATCTATTAACCTCCTTAGGCCCGCCCACCCGCATTGTACCTGCACATCGCTGGCCTCTTCCCAGTGCAGGGCGCGCAGGGAGAAGGAACAAAGAGATTTTTTTATAAAAAAAGCAGCACCTTTTACACATAGCCAGGCACACTGATTACCCCGCGATGTTAACCCCTTTCCCAGCCAGTGTCATTAGTACAGTGACAGTGCATAGTATTATCACTGTATAAAAAAATTAAAATAAAAACAGAATCACTGAGTTGGAAAAAGGACCCCCCCTCCTAATAATGACTTGTAAACTCAGCCAGGTATATGTAATTACGTTCTCAATGGCACACAAAGCCATCCGACTTTCACCTGTGATCAGGTTTGGTCATTTTGATTGGCTCAGCATAAAGAGAGCTTTCCTGGAGCATTTCAGTCCCTGGTAGAGCAACTTAAGCAAACAATCACCTATAGGTGGGGCTGTCACCGGGATCTCTGGGATAAAGTTGTGGGCGGGCACAAGTCAGGAGATGGATACAAAGGCTTTATCAATGCCTAGAAGCAGAGTGACGTCTATCATTAGGAAGTGGAAGTCATTTGGTAGAACTCAGACCCTCCCTGGAACAGGAGCAAATACAGCTGGATAAAACGAAAACTGTGTCTGTCTTCATTTTAGGCTGCAAAGTAACAAAATGTGATTATTTTAAAGGAGGGGGGGTGATATTATCTGTGCCACCGTTTTTAGACGCTATAACTTTAGCCGATCTTGGTAAAGAGTCGTGGCCACAGCCCTTTACCTATGCGATCGGCCAGCCAATCAGATCTCCTCTCCTCACAGGGGAGTCCTGTATAGGTAATCAGGGCACCAACAGTGCCCACCAGTGATGCCACTTAGTGCCTATCGGTGATGCCAATCTGTGCCCTTCAGAAATGCCAGTCAGTGCTGCCTTTCAGTGCCCATCAGTGTCGCCTATCAGATGACTAAAATACGACTAAAACAATTCAGATGACTAAAAAAATTACTAAAACCAAATCAAAATTTGACGTCAAAATTAGAAAAAAAAATACACAAAAATAAATCCTTGATAAGGAAATGTTTAAATAAAACCTTTTCCATTTTTCCTTATTTTGACCCAATGATGTCATCACCGGGCCTCTGTGCTTTTCTATGCAGTGCAGGCAGATCATGGCTGGTGGGAGGAGCCGGCAGGGGGCTGTACACGCCTTCCTAAAAACATCACAACCCCCAACACCAACACCCCCCCGGCCTCAGTTCTCCTCTCCAGAGACCTCGGTCCTGATACAAGCAGTGGGAGGAGTTATGCAAATATCAAAATGCCTTGATGGGCGAGTGTCAGTCTGGAGGAGTGGGCGTTCCTAGGCAGGCTGTATTTGCATAGGTAACGCCCACATGTGATGCTGAGCCTCCCTGATTGGGAGAACTGGAATCCAGTGAATGAAAGGGGCGGGGCCAGAGGCAGCTCCAGCCAGGAAAGGGGGCGGGGCTCTGACTTGCTGCAGCTTCTGATGCACATGGTGAGAAGCTCACAGTGTGCGGAGAAATCAGAGGAAGTCATTTCAGTCCAGGAGAGGAGCCGGTACACCTGTGCAAGACTGAAGGGGGGCCGGAGGGAGGGGGAGGGGGAGGGGGGGATTTAAGTCTTAAGGGGGCGGCGGGGAGGGGATATAATGGTGAAGTTGATACATTTGCTTGAAAATAAAAAGTCTTTCAGATCTCCTCACCCTCCCCCAATAGGAACAATGAAAGCGACGAATTGCTTGTGATCGCACCGCGCACCATATTCCCGCGATAGGTCGCTCCTATAAGCACTGGCACGCAATGGCGGTCGCTAGCGATTAATCGCGGGCAATTCCCAACACCGCCAGCATGCCCCCAGTGTTATAATAAAGGTCCCACGACCCGTCTTCTGGGTCCCGATCAGTACTGTCCCACCACTGGACAGAATCGATCGATCTCCAGGCTGTATAGGAAGTCACTCACCGTATTCCCATCACCGGGACGCGCTCCAAGAATGGCGCAGATCGCCAGCGCCAGAATCCATGGCCTGCGCCCTGAGCTGCCCATCGTTCGGCTGTGATCGGGGGAATCTGATCCAGAGAAGAGTCTCTCCGATTAATAAGTAACCCCTCCCGGGGGTGGGGGGGGAACAAACAGGAATGGCAAACATTTGTTTTCGAAAAAAAAAGGGATTATGAGTCACGTGGCACCAAATCTGCTTTCCCAGAGACGCCGATCGATTCCGGTAAACAGGACTCTAAACCCCTTGTGTGTGATTAGGCAGCGATGGAAGCGGACATTACCCACGTACCAGTTCTGGGGGGGGAGGGGGGGGCACACGGAGTCACTGCTTCCATCAAAGCCTAATCACACAGGCAATGTGACAGGTCCTCTTTAAAGAGACAGTCCACTGAGATATCTCTGTGATGAGTGGAATGGCAAAGTCTTTGTTCCTTTATCTTTTAGAAACTCACCAAAATTCCTGAACCCCCCATCCCTCCCCCCCCCCCCCCATCCTCAGTCTCACTCCTCATGTGGTGCTGGCTACAATATAGCAGAAATGAAAATGAAATCTGCAAACTAGAATAAGATCCTTTTTTGTAAAGGACCAGAGAAAAGAAGACAGATGAAAAAAAATGAAAAAACAAAGAAAGAAAAGAAAAGAATGAACAAATAAATAAATATTAATAATAAATAAAGAAATAAATAATAAACTAATGAAATAATAAAAAATAAAGAAAGAAAAGAAAAATAAATAAAGGAGTAAGTAATAATAATAATAAATAAATCATAATAAATAAATAAATGAATGAGAAAGAAAGAAAGAAAGAAAGAAAGAAAGAAAGAAAGAAAGAAAGAAAGAAAGAAAGAAAGAAAGAAAGAAAGAAAGAAAGAAAAGAAAAATAAATAAAGGAATAAGTAATAATAATAATAATAAATAAATTATAAATATTAGTAATAAATAAAGGAATAGATAATAAATGAATGAATAAATAAATCATAATAATTAAATAAATAAATGAATGAGAAAGAAATAAATAAAGAAAGAAAGAATAATACATAAAATAAACAAATAAATCATAATAATTAAATAAATAAATGAATGAGAAAGAAAGAAGGAATGAATAATACATTTTAAATAAATAAATCATAATAAATGAATAAATAAAAAAATAACCAATTAATATTATTAATTAAATAAATAAAGGAATAATAAATAAACAAAGGAAGGAATGGATTCTGAATAAAACAAATGTACAAATAAATGAAGGTTTCAGGAGACAATCTATATGTTGGAGGAGATGACATCATTGTAAAATGTAGAAGCGTAAATTTGAACCCTGGGTAGATTAAGAAAAAGAATCGCAGATATGTGTTCATTAAAAAAAGAAAAAAAAAAAATCAAATCAATTTTTAAATAGTGTAAGCAGCACAATCTGAACTGGTATCAGCCTCTTACAGTCCCTGTACAGCAGAGCTCTCATACTAGGGGAGGGAAAACAGCACAAGGGGCCAATCAGTTTGATGCAGTGCCCACGTGCTAACAAGAGACATGCTGATAGGGGGAGGGAGGTGTCAGTGACAACTCAGCCATTGTCCTTGGAGCGTACAGCAATACCAAACGGGAGCTGGTGGGCGGGGCTCCCAATCACATGACCACTGTGGCAGGCAATCACAGCGGGCACATGATCAGGAACTCTAGCCCTGATTGGCTGAAGCAATGAAAGCTTTGCCCAATCAGGGCACAGAGCACTGTCAGAGACATGATTGGAGAAAGCAATGATAACTGTATCCAATCACGGCTCATTGCTTTTAGTCCCGCCCCCACTGTAAAAATATTCTCCCCATAGCGGCCATTTGTAGTGTGGTATCGGCATGGAGAGAGATAGAACAGGACTCTGTTTAGTGCTACTAGACAGTTAGTGTGCTATACTGATTCTATTCATCTTTACATTAGTGTCAGTTTAATTTGTTAGGGCAGATTTACTGCAGTATATTTGAGAGCGTTACTGCACATTTAGCGCGGTATATATCAGTGCATTACTGCATGTTTAACACAGTATATTAGTGTGCTACTGTACGTTTACCGCAGTATGTATCAGTGCGTTACTGCACGTTTAATGCAGTATACATGAGTGCGTTACTGCACATTTACCACAGTATATTGCAGTGCGTCAGTGCGGTTTTACTGCAGTATATTATAGTGTATCAGTGGAGTGTCTGTGTAGTGAGTACTCAGGTTAAAGTGCACCAAATACCACTTTCCATTGATTAAAGTGCATCCACATACACATTTCCACATCTATATTGTTACTAGGCACCCTACCACCCCCCCCCCCATCATGTCTGGGAAGACAGTAAGGAGAGGCAGACGTTCCCGTGCCACTATGAGGGGGCCAGCAGCATCTGTGTCCACAGGCAAAGTTGGACGTTGTCAGTCCTCAGGCAAGGCATCATTTCCTCAGTTTAGTGATGTTGCCCGTTCTATCCAGCCACAGAATACAGAGGAGGTGGTGGACTGGCTTACTAAACCCTCCTCATCCTCCTCATCCTCCGTCACTCAAGCAGAGACTGGTGGGCATTCCCCTGCAGCTGCCAGAGTGGCAAAACCTGCCTCCTTGTCCACAGCTACTCCCAGGGCTGGTGCAAGGATTTTTGACACCCTAGGCGAAACCTCATTTCGCCACCCCCCTTGACTCCACCCCCTTTTTCCTTCCCATGTATACCCCACCCTTTTTAATGAAGCGCCCATCATATGCAGCCCACCAGCACCCATCAAATGGAGCCTCACCAGCGTCCATCAATGCAGCCTCACCAGCGCCCATCAAATGCAGCCTCACCAGCGCCCATCAAATGCAGCCTCACTAGCATCCATCAATGCAGCCTCACCAGCACCCATTAATGCAGCCTCACCAGCGTCCATCAATGCAGCCTCACCAGCGCCCATCAAATGCAGCCTCACCAGCGCCCATCAAATTAAGCTTCACCAGCGCCCATCAAATGCAGCCTTACCAGCGCCCCTCAAACGCAGCCTCACTAGCGTCCATCAATGCAGCCTCACCAGCACCCATTAATGCAGCCTCACCAGCGTCCATCAAATGCAGCCTACCAACGCCCTTTAATGCAGCCTCACCAGCACCCATCAATGCAGCCTCACCAGTACCCATCAATGCAGCCTACCAGCGCCCATCAATGCAGCCTCACCAGCGCCCATCAAATGCAGCCTCACCAGCACCCATCAATGCAGCCTCACCAGTGCCCATCAATGCAGCCTCACCAGCGCTCATCAATGCAGCCTCACCAGCGCCCATCAATTGTAGCTTCACCAGTGCCCATGAAATGCAGCCTATCAGCACCCCTCAAAGCAGCCTATCAATGAATTTTTGCTTGCTTCCATTCATTTAGGTGTCGGGGCACAGCCACAGTCCTCCGCCGCTGCTGCGCCTCTGACACTATGTGCTAATGGAGCAGCGGTTGCCTGCTGATGCTGAGACTTGGTTATTTTCTGCAGAGAGAAGAGAGTAGGAACACCAGAGGCCGGGCGCCCTAGGCAGAAGGGCGCCCTAGGCAGAAGGGCGCCCTAGGCGGCTGCCTAGTTTGCCTAGTGGTAGCACCGGCCCTGGCTACTCCTGCCATAACCCCAGCATCCGGCATGTAGGAGTCAGCAGAGTTGTTTGAACAAAGAATCACCCACTTGCCCCTTGACCATGCACAGCCATTACTCAATTCAGATGTGGGTTCTGAGGTTCTGAGCGTATTGCCAAGTTGTCTCCAGTGATAATGAGGATGGAGGAGATGATGATGATGAGGTCACTAATGTGACTTGGGTGCCGGATAAAGCAGAGGAGGAAAGTGAGGGTGAGGCACAACCTCAACGAGGCAGTCATCATGGAAGAATGGAGAGCAGCCACCCTATTCCATCACATTGTGGAGCTGTTATCTCCGGGCCCACTTCCCACAGCTCAGCTGTTTGGGCCTTTTTTAGCACATATGCAGCCAATCGCAATTTGCAAGCTTTGCATCAAGCATGGCAAAAACACCAGCCATTTGGGTACCACATGCTTGACAAGGCATTTAACCTCCCACCAATCAGCCCGCTGGCAAGAGCACCTAAAAGCCACACAAAAGGGATGGAATTCTGCTCCTCCTCACTCCTCACCTTCCCGGATTACCCCCGTTATACCTTATGACCTCTCAGCAGCCTCCACTGACAGGGATGATGGTGTAGCGCGGGGTGTCCCAGATCCTTACAGCACATCTGCCAGTAGCACACCACCAGCTGTAGACAATAGCCGGCAAATGTCTCTGCCCCAGTCACTACCACCCACATGCCCAGCATCTAAACTCAAGCTTGTCAAAGTGCTGGTTTTAAAACTCCTGCCTTTCTGTCTGGTGGATTCAGCCCCACTTCCTTGAATTTGCAAAATGTGCTGTACCACAATGGCAGGTGTCCTAGTCACTATTTCTTTTCACGTAAGGGCGTTCCAGCTCTCTGCCATCATGTGGAAGGCAATGTTGTGACATCGTTGGGCAATGCAGTCAGCTGCTAGGTCCATATTACTGCTGACACATAGTCCAGCAAGCATGGTCAGGGACGATATATTACGTTCAGAGCACACTGAATAACTCTGCAACTCGGAAGGATGCAGGACAGGGCTTAGTGGTGCAGCTTGTTGTGCCACCACGTCTCCATACAGCTAGTGGTGATGATGTGGGATTTGCCAGCTCCATCCACTCCTCCTCCTCCATGCCCTCCTCTGCTGAATTGTCCCATGAACTACAAGTACCCCCTAAGCCTTCAAAGGGCTTTTCAATGAGTCAGGCTGAAAGGTGCCATGCAGTGCTTCAGCTGGTCTGTCTAGGGAACAGGAGCCACAACGGAGCAGAGATTCTGGCAGCTCTATAGGGGCAGACCCAGAGGTAGTTCACATCATGCCAGCTGGAGCCAAGAATGTTGGTATGTGATAATGCCACACACCTCCTGTCTGCCCTTAGACAGGGAAAGTTAACACAGTTCTCAATTTGGTGGTGAAGCATTTTTTAGTAGGCCAGAAGAGTCTGTAGCTATTTCAAACGGTCATACACAGCCAGTGCTCAGTTGGCAAAAATTCAGTGGGAATTCCACCTGCCCGTAACCCGCCTGGTTTGTGACATGCCCACCAGGTGGAACTTGACTTTTTACCCCACGGCAATGGCTGCTGATAAAGGATGCATGCACTGCACTGTCACCATTTGAGGAGGCCACAAGGATGGTGAGCCGTAACAATGCATGCATCAGTAACCCAATCCCTGTTGTGTTCCTGCTGGAGAAGACTCTGCGTGGCATTATGGACAGAGCACTCGAGGCAGAGCAGCGGGAGGAACAGGAGGACTTCCTTTCCTCTCAAGGCCCACTTTATGCAGACGCCATTCTTCCTACACCACAGAACACACAAGAGGAGTGAGAGGAGGAGGGGGGGTATTCTGGCAGCTTTGGAGGCATTGAAGTAGAGCAAGACATACATCAACCCTTAACAGATGGTTTTCAATCCCTAGCACCCTTGGGAGTAGTACATGGCTGGGAGGAGGCAGATCCAGATACTGTAATCCTCAGTGACCCCGTGGAGTTTGCTTCTCATGCCTCCGCAAACTTGCGATGCATGGGCTCCCTCATTCTTCAAAGCCTGCCAAAGGACCTGAGAATACATGGCATCAAGGAGAAGGATCACTATTGGGTGGCAACCCTCCTTGACCACCATTACAAGGGGAGAGTCTTGAAACTCATCTTGTCCCCACAGAGAGAGCAGAAGATGAAATCTCTTGAGGAGGAGTTTATGTAACGCCTTTCCTGACTCTGGTTACAGTCTGGTGGAAAACACAGTTTTGAGGCTTCTGTTGGTCAAGAGAGGAGCGGTGGAGAAGGGGGCCGCCTCAGTAATGCCTTTCAAAATTTTTAGTCCTCGGCACCCAGGGCTGTCAGCTTCCACATCTCATAGGCAGGGTCTTCATCATATGGTGGGAGATTATCTAGGGGCAAAAACAGATATAGAGAGCTTTCCAGTTGACGATCCACTGGGTTACTGGGTTACGAGAATAGACCATTGGTCAGAACTTGCCCAGTATGCAATTGAGCTGCTAATCTTGTTCCCAGTGCACTACATGGTGGATTCATCATACAGACTGGCTCCCCAAGCCGTGGTTTATACAATAAAGAAAGCTTGCTCTGAAAATTTCATTTTTTTTGTCTTTATAAATGTTATTATTGCTGTAGCAGGTTCTATACACAGTAGAGATGTACCACTTCACAGGCAGACTAAGGGGACCCCCCAGGCACTATATTTAAAGGAATTTTTAATTTTTTTTTTGTTATTTCTCATTTCTCATATTTCTTATTTTGAATCACTGCTCATTTAAAAATGACATTTATTACAAACTTTTTTCATTGATACATGTCCCCCGGGGTAGTACCCGGACCCCCATAACCATTGTATGCTCAATTACTTGCATATAAGCCTTCAAAATAGTCGATTTTGATTTTTCCGGTTCGGGTCCCATAGACTTCAATGAGGTTTGTTGTTATTCGGTTCCGAACTGTTGTGATGTTCGAAAGTTCTGCCCCGAACTGAACAGGGGGTCGATCGGCCCATCGTTACATGCAAAAAGCTACATAAGGTCACTTTGGAGTGTTTGCTGTGTCGTTGAAAGGAATGGGTGGCCCTATGCGCACAGCACAAGAAGGTGCACAAATATGGCGTGATTTCGCGTGCATTCTCAACGGTGACGACCCATCCATTGGGGGCGCCCGGGCGCTGCCCCTTCTCACCACTCCACCCCCCCTATATGGTAATGGATAGATTCATGCATAGCATGAATCTATGCATAGCATGAATCTATCCACGGCCGCTGCAGCCACCCCCTATTTATGCATCAGGCCCCTTTCAGGGCACCGGGTGCATGAATTACAGCAGCAGGGTTTTTTTTTCTTTTTTTAAGCACCTGATTAAAGCCAAAGGCTCTAATAGGCTTCAAAATCAGGTGGGCTCGGGACGCAGAGGATGTGTTCCGATCCCACCCAGGTGTGCTACAACAGCAAATGAACATTCACTGTTGAAAGACTGATCCTCAATCTGGCCAATCAGAAGCGGGTGTGAGACCCGTTTTCTGATTGGCCCGAAAAGAGAAGACTCCCGATTGGCTGCCAAGGAGGAGGGAGAAAACGGAAGCCGCCATAATGACCCGGAGAACAAGAGACCGCAGGAGAACAGCAGAAGAACGTGAGGCCGCTGAGCAGGGGAAGCTGCCGGTGATGGGGTAAGTTCTACCAACCGACCCGGGGGGGGGGGGGGGGTTGGTGTTATACTGTTTGACGCCCCCCCAAAAAAAAATTTCCACCGGCCACCACTAATGCTCAATATGTCTTGATGTGAATGCAGCTTCATCCGATTGGCTCCAGTTTGTGAATTGAATGTTGTTTTTCTCCATTGTTGTGTAATTGTGCAATGCCCTCGTAGGGTCATGGTCACTGGAGAATAAACACACTGGAACAACACAGAATAAATAATCTTCGCTTACAGCCCTTCATTCCAACTGGCTGAAGATCAACAAACCTCCATCTACCATCTGCCAATTGGCTTTGTCAACCGCTCCTCTGGACGGAAACCCCCCCCCCATCGGTTTACTATCTGAACTTAGGCTGAATACAAGAAAGTCATCGTAGGGAGGAGTGGCAGTTCTGTATTTGAAGTTTGAGGATCCCTCTAATTCTCCTGGCGTATAGACTGCAGATTTTTTGTGAGGCTCCCAAACCAATTAGCTGCAAGGTGGCGTATCACGTGAGAAACAAAAGGTAGACAATATTACCAAAAGTATTGGGACGCCTGCCTTTACACGCAGAGGAACTTTATTGGCATCCCAGTCTTAGTCCGTAGGGTTCAATATTGAGTTGGCCCTACCCTTTGCAGCTATAATAGCTTCAACTCTTCGGACAGTAAAGTCAAGTTCCTCCACCCCAAACTCGATCATCCATGTCTTTATGGACCTTGCTTTGTACACTGGTGGGCAGTCATGTTGGAACAGGAAGGTGCCGTCCCCAAACTGTTCCCACAAAGTTGGGAGCATGAAATTGTCCAAAGTGTCTTGGTATGCTGATGCCTTAAGAGTTCCCTTCACTGGAACTAAGGGGCCAAACCCAACCCCTGAAAAACACCCCCACACTATAATCCCCCCTCCACCAAATGATTTGGCCCAGTGCACAAAGCAAGGTCCATAAAGACATGGATGAGCGAGTTTGGGGTGGAGGGACTTGACTGGCCTGCACAGAGTCCTGACCTCGACCCGATAGAACACCTTTGGGATGAATTAGAGCAGAGAATGCGAGCCAGGCCTTCTTGTCCAACATCAGTGTCTGACCCCACAAATGCTCTTCTGGAAGAATGGTCAAACATTCCCATAGACACCCTCCTAAACCTTGTGGATAGCCTTCCCAGAAGAGTTGAAGCTGCAAAGGGTGGGATAACTCCATATTGAACCCTACGGACTAAGACTGGGATGCCATCCATGGCGGCCCATCCATACAGGGCGCACGAGCGCTACCCCCCCATCCATGCATCCAGACCACTAATCTACATGCAGGGCACCATACGCATAGATTCAAATTGGGTTTTTTTTTTTTTTTTTTTTTTTTACTCGCACGTGATTAGAGTCAGAGGTGGCCAAAACAAGGGAAAAACCAACACAAGTCAAAAAAGCGTGGGCTCAGAGCGCAGAACACTGGAGTGGGTGGACTATTTGCCTCTTTTGGTAATATAATGTATGTAAAGAAGAGAGCACGAGATAAAGTCCAACCATATCAGATCAATCATTCATGTTTGTAAAGAAGTCTTCACATTTTAGGGATTGCAGAGAACCTTCACCACCATCTACTGGACTTCTTCTGCACTGCAGCGGAGCCATGCTGTAAGTCCTCCACCTGCGCTCATTAGCATTCTTTAAAGTGTGGTCAGAACTTCCAACCCATGCCATGGTCTGTGTCCTCCAACCTGTAGAATGTGTGTTAGTATGCCGCACTCATACCTGCCTGAGAACCCTGAACTTAGCCTGCCTCAGTGTTGGTTATCTCTCTGCTGCCCGTGATCCTCCAACCACCCACCTGGAACCCGTGGTCACACTCCACCGTCTGCCTGCCCACTTGTTGGTTGTCACCATAGAACCTTCCATGTTAACCGTGTAATTATCTCCACCACTGGCAGCTACAGTATGCTGAAGATCTACTGAATCTGGGTGGCTCTTTGAGTGAATTTGCACCCATAGGTGACAAAGAGGACCCACGAATAGTGACACCCCAGCAGGAAAATACAATAAGGAAAGTTCAATTATATATATGAGAGCATTTGGAGGGGTGATTTTACCTTGTGGTCAAGTCTAAAGTTTGCCTCCCTTTAGACAGTGGTTGGGATATCTGACAGTTTAACAATCACCCCCCAAAAAAAACGTGTCAGCCTGACATCCATGTCTATTCTTCAGATAGAACCGCTCAGACTTATCTTTGGGAAACACCAGCAGTGTGCCAGGAACCTTCATGCCTGAAATTGGTGGAGCCTGGAGGTGTATGGAAGGGTCAGTTGTAACCCAGGGCCGGGACAAGGGGGGGGCAGGAGGGGTAGATGCCCTGGGCACTGTGGTATCATGTGAAATGGGGAGGGGCTGCCACAAGGAGATTTGGGGGGGGAGGGGATTTGTGTTGGGTGGGGGAATCTGGGGGAGCAGCAGGGGGTAAGAGTTCTTCTAGGAGGGAAAATCTGGGGGGGGGGGGGGGTGCTAGGAGCTAGGAAAGGTAATTTGGGGGGATTTGTGTTGGGAGGGGGGATAGGGGGAAGTGGATTTGTGCTAGAAGGGGAGATTTGGGTTTTTTGTGCTAGAAGAGGTGATTTGGTGGATGGGGGATTAGTGTTAGGAGGGAATAAAAATGTTGGGGGGGGGGGGATATGTACTAGGAGGGGGAATTTGTGTTGGGGGGGGGATTTGGAGTGGGGGAGGATGTGTACCCGGGGGGGGGGGTGAGGAGTAGAGGGTCTGGGCTAGGAGGAGCTATTTTTTTTGGGAGGGGGGTTGTGTGCTGGGAGGATTTGGGGAAAGAGAGGATTTGAGCTGGGAGGGGGATGGGAGGGGCACAGATTTGTGCTGGGAGGGGGGGATTTCAACAGAGGGGGTGGTGGATTTGTCCTGGGAGGAGGGGGGATTTATGATTAGGGGTAAGCATACAGATTAGTGCCCAATTTTTTTTGGGGGGGGGGTTTGCTAACATAATGCTCATACATCTTGGGGGGGGGTGCAGAGTTTGGCATGTTCGCTCTGGGCGCTAGAGGACCTTGTCCCAGCACTGGGCATGACCTACAGTTATAAAATCACCGAGCAATAATTATCTTATGTCTATAGAAATCCAATAACAAAATTAATTTCTCGCATCATTTACTGTAAATTTCACGTGTTTATTGTGTTAACAGTCTTATTACTTGGAGATAAACACAGGAGACAACCAATAAGATAAATTCTTAATGCAGAAAATCGTCCAGAAAAGTATTTATTTTTTTTTTTACATTTTAGGAGTCAGGTGGGAAATCGAAGATCCCCGGGACCACGTGGCTGACCCCAGCGAATGCATTGGAGGATTTCAGGGTCACCTTTGTACACGGCCCTGGTTGCTTCACGCCGTAGGAAGAGAAGTTGCAAGTTGGAAATCTAGAAGAGGAGGATTTTACATTAGACTTAAGAACTGAATTCAATCAATTTCTTTAAAGTGGTGGTCTTCAGAAGACTGGTGCACCCTCTTCTGGGGTCCCCTGCTGGCACACCAGGCCCAGGAGCAGTAGATGTGATTAGAATCATGAGGAGACCTAAAATGAGGCTTGATAAAAATTGTCCGATGTATTCGCTTTGCATGTGAGGTCAGACCACGGGGGGGGGGGGCCTCCCACATCTACATCTACTGCTGCAGCCCTGAGCCTGAGGAAGGGGGAGGCTATCCTCCCGAAATGCATTGGCTGTATTTGATGGTCTTCACCGGGGGGTCCCCAACTCTCCAACCTTTCTAACCAGAGGGCCAGTTTTTGTCCTTCAGACTTTAGGGGGGGGGGGGGGGGCCTGACTGTGCCCCACAGTAGAAATTTTCCTGGCATCAGTGGGAGTAAACATAACATTTGGTATAAGGTGGAGGAACAGTGCCCTACCATATTTTTTGTATCATTGGGAATAATAACAGTGCCCCGTAGTTGGTGTCAATGGGAGAAATAGTGTCCCATTAACACTGTCAATGGGACACATGGCCACATCCAGCCCCCCTGGGCCGCAGTTTGGAGACCACTGGTCTTGACCAATAAACATTTTAAAATAGACCTCTGAGTGATGTGAAGTTTTGTAGAAGCTCCTCAACACACACCCCAGAATTTGTCATTCTCTTTCAAAAATAACTCATGTACATGGGATTTGGTCGAAGAGCATTTTGGAGCTTTGAGCTTTGGACCACAAAACGCTCAGGTGTGAATGAGGGCCAAAATTACATATCTGGTCCACAGGGTGACAACTCTGCTGTGTGATTCCACGGCAGAAGGAGCAGCGTTGTCACCTTGTTTCAGGAAGTAGAAAATCTACTGGCAGGATCACCAGGTAATAAAACCAAGTGAAGAAGTGAAAGTCCGGCACCAAAGCATATTGAGTTTAAAGGAATAATTTTATCTCTCCAACAAGACATAACAAGGAATCACTTCCTTGTAGAGATTGATGGGTTTTAGCCTCTACTGGAAGCCTTAGTCATAAAACAATTTATGACTAAGGCCTCCAACAGAGGCTGAAATGCATCAATCTTTTACAAGGAATTGAGTCTTTTTTTATGTCTTGTTGGAGAAATAAAATGATTCCTTAAAAACGCAAGATGCTTTGGTGCCGGACTCTCACTTCTTCACTGAACTAATAAACGGCAAGTACCATGTGAGTCCGGGAACTGGTGCCTGGATCTTATCCTATTCATATGGGATTTTGGGGTAGCAGCACTTTTACCTCTTGTTTGAATAAAACAAAGTGTTGGATGGTGTTGGATGGTCCATGATAAATGCTTAGTGGCCCCCACTCAGGCTAACAAGGTCTGATGAATTGGATGCCACTGACCAGTGAGGGTGCAGGCTGGAGAAAGGTCCATCCAGACCCAAAGAACGCTTTAGAAAAAAAAAAGAGATAGTCCAGCCTCCGCACACCTCACCCTGCCTGAGTGGTTAACAGGTAAAAGCAGCCTCAGCTCGATTCATCCAAGCCGTACCCCTTAGGCCTAATCAGGGAGGTCCTCTATGTGGGGCGAAACATGTTGGGGGGCATGGCTTAAAAGAATTGAGCTGAGGCTGCTTTTACCTGCTAACCACTTGTGTCCCGGTGAGGTGTGCGGCTGCCCGGACTATCTCTTCCTTTTCTACAGTGTGCTTTGGTTCTGGATGAACCTTTCCCCAGCCTTAACCCTCACAAGTCATCAGGATCCAATTCATCGGACCTTGTTAGCCTGAGAGAGGACCACTAAGCATTTATAAAAGTATAATAATAATAGTGTGTGACTGCAGGAGGACATTAGAGTGTAAGCTCCTCTGGTACAGAGACTGATGTGACTGGCTCAGTGTTCTCTGTACAGCGCTGCAGTATATGTCAGAGCTATATAAATGTATAATAATAATAGTGTGTGACTGTGGGGGGAGGGGACATTAGAGTGTAAGCTCCTCTGGTACAGAGACTGATGTGGCTGGTTTGGTGATCTCTGTACAGCACTGCGGTATAAGTCAGAGCTATATAAATGTATAAATGCTTAGTGGTCTCTGTTTAGGCTAGCAAGGTCTGATGAATTGGATCCTGATGAGGGTGCAGGTTGGAGCGCAGAAAGCACGCTGTAGAATAGGAAGAGATAGTCCGGCTGCTGCACACCTTGCCAAGCCCGAGTGGTTAGCAGGTAAAAGCAGACTCAGCTTGATTCATCCAAGCCATGCCCCCAACATGTTTTGCCCCACCCCCCGGGCTTAATCATGGAGGTCCTCCATGCAGGACGAAACATGTTGGGAGCACGGCGTGGATGAATCATGCTGAGGCTGCTTTTACTTACTAACCACTCAGGCCCGGTGAGGTGTGTGGTGCCCGGGCTATCTCTTCCTTTTCTACAAAGTGTTGGGTGCCATTGGGCTTTTTGGGGTTCAGTGGTCCTTTCATCCAAACAATTCTGATCCTTACTGTTTGGCAGGATAGGTTTCCCCAAGGATGGTGACCTCATCGCTTTCCACCAGGATGTTATCTTTTACCATCATCTGACCTGGAAAACAGAAAAAATAAAAATAAGATCTCTTGTGGTTCAGATTTAGATCCTGTGGAAGGTTCAGTCCATACCGATCAATCCCATGTGGAATTCTGAGTCCGCTTTCTTATTCTCTATGTGAAGTTTCAAATGGTCGGGGTTCTTCTTCAGTAAAACGATGGCGCGGAACCTGCCTTCCAGGGTCAGAAATAATTTTCGTGCTTCTTTATTCACAGACCTGAAGAGGCAGAAAGATTGACAGGAATTTACTCCAGATCAATAGACTGTGTCCCCTAATAACCGGTTCAACTCTCAGCCTCTACGCCCCCTATGGGCCAGAGCAATTCTTACTGCTCTGCTATAGGCCTGGTTGTTTGGTGCTACCTAACTGCTCACCTATCGGGGCAATTTATTAATTGTTGGGGGTGAAGAAGCCCCCCTGAAATAGCTTTGGGCAGGTGACAGATATTCTTTATGGAAACACCCAGGGCCTATTAGACCCCTGATGTCTCCAATGCTCTTCAAAGCAGCTGATCAAACACAGACCGTGTTGGATTAAATGCTCCCCTGGCTCTACCGGCCTGGAAATGACGGCTCTGAAATCAGAAGTGGCAAAATCATCAACGCTTCCAGGATCATTCGTCACAGAGGAGACTGGAGAAAGGACCGGAGTGAACTGGGTCAGGGGGGCAATTGCCCCCCCAGGCCACTCTGATGCCCCGTAAAAAAGGCCATACCATATCCACCATAGACATGCCTAAGAGCTTCTTGGTGAAGAGGAGTAACAAGTCCCCACCAGTGTCCTACCGAGTGTGGGATGAGGATGTGGACAGAGCAAAGCCCCCCCCCCCCAGCATGGATACGCTATGTCGAAGCAGAGGAAGCTCCATGCCCCACAGGAGCTGGCCAGCCCCGACCGAGCTGCCCCAGCTCCCCCCTACAGCCCCCGGGAACGTGGATTCAGTGCAGAAGGCAATGTCCTGCCAGACCCGCCCAGTAAGCAGAAAGTACCTGGGAGCAGAGCTTCAGCCTGGGATGAGGGTCAGTAGGAGGCAGGAAAGAGGGAAAGCGGGAGGGGGGGCCAAGTCGCTGCACCATGGGACTCTGGGTTGCACTTGTTGCCTGGGCCAAAAGTTGACAGTCAGCCCCTGGAAAGGCTGTTCCTCCATCTCCTCTGTGGGAAGCCGTCCATACCACTGACTGTAGCCCTGGGCTTCCTGGAGAAATGGGAGAGCCCAGGAGTCATTGCGGGCGGCGGTGGGAGGAGATGCCTTTGACGTAAAGCTGCCTGAGTTACTTTTATGTCTCAGGACCGGGATCTGAACCCACGCCCTCTACTGCATCTGGCTGTAGCTCTCCTTGCTGAGCCACCTGAGGTGCTGGACAGCATCGTGAGGATGATTAAGCTCCGAGGGGCGGAGTGAAACTCGTTGGCGGCGTGGCCTGGTGGGAGTCCAGGTTGAGACTGACATTCATTCCAATACCAGTGGGTCTGCATCGCTGTGCGACTTCATGGAAACCATCCTTTGCTCAACAGTTTGTTTGGAGCCGAGACAAGCTCCTTCCCTGGCCGGCGCTCACAGTGGTGGGCACAGGACTAGACGTGCACTGCCAAAAAAATCCATTCGTTTTCGTTTCATTCGATTTGGGTTTTTTTTTGTTTTTTCAGGTCATTCGTTATGATCGAAATTCTTTATTTCAAACAAATTCAGAAATTCAAAAATCCGAAAATTCTAAAATACGAAAGAAAGTCAGAAAATCCAAAAATAAGAATGAAAATCCGAAATAATAACTAAGGCCCCTTTCACACTGGGGCGGTTTGCAGGCGTTATTGCGCTAAAAATAGCGCCTGCAAACCGCCCCTAAACAGCCTCCGCTGTTTGTTCAGTGTGAAAGCCCGAGGGCTTTCACACTGAAGCGGTGCGCTGGCAGGAGAAGAAAAAATCTCCTGCGAGCCGCATCTTTGGAGCGGTGAAGGAGCGGTGTATTCACCGCTCCTTCACCGCTCCTAAACCGCTCCTGCCCATTGAAATCAATGGGACAGCGCGGCTATACCGTGGTAATATCGCGGCTATAGCCGCGCTATACGAGGGGTTTTAACCCTTTTTCGTCCGCCAGCGGGGGGGGTTAAAACCGCACCGCTAGCGGCCGAATACCGCGGTAAAACAGCGCTAAAAATAGCGCTGTTTTACCGCCGACGCCCCCTACCGCCCCAGTGTGAAAGGGGCCTAAGAATAATTATTACTATTAAAACTATAGGTATTGTAATTTCCTTTCAAATTTGGCAGTTAGTGAACGTAATGATAACGAATTTATCCGAAGTTATTAATTATCCGAAGTTATGTATCATCCGAAATAACGAATGCCGTATCTAAACGAATGGAACGTAACAAATTAATAATAACAAATAATAATAATTTTATTTTCATATTATTATTATTTATTAATAATTTGTTACGTTCAATTTGTTTAGACTCGTTACGTTCACTAACAGCCAAATTTGAAAAGAAATTCCAATACCTATAATTTAATAGTTCGTATTAGTTATTATTAGTTAGTAATTGTTTCAGATTTTCAGGTTTTCAAATTTTTGTTCTTATTTACGGATTTTTGTTCTTTGGAATTTTCGGATTTTCGTTCTTATTTTCGAATTTTTGAATCCTCTGGTTTTCGAATTCCCGAATTTTCCGTTTTTTCGGTTTTTCAATTTTCCGAACCTTCGAATTTCCAAATTTTCGATGTTCGGATTTTCAAATTTTCGATTTTCAAACTTTCGAAAAAATTTGTCAAACGGGTTTCCGTTAATTCTAATATTTCTGACTTAACGAATTTGTCAAATTTCATCAAAAAACTGATTTGGAACAAAATGGACTGTGTTCCCTTGTAGCCCGAGCGGCACACATTTTCCATTACCAGTCCGCCATCCTAAAAGCTAGACGTGCAGAATGGAAAAACGTTCCCTTTCGGATAGATTCGTTATGTAACTAATTTCATTTCATTATGGAATTCGTTTAGTTTGGTTTCGGAAATTCGTTTAATTTTTTTCTTTTTAGTGTTCGTTAAATTTAGTTTCGTTCATTAATTATCTAAGGAATTCAAACTTAGTTCAAACCAGAACCTTCGGGGCTGATATGGATTTTTAACACACCAACATTTTTTTAAAAAGCAGCCCCCAAAATCCATACCAGACCCTTATCTGAGTATGCAGCCCTGCAGGTTAGGAAAGGGGGGGACGAGCGAGCGCCCCCCCCCCGAACTATACCAGGCCACATGCCCTCAACATAGGGGGGGTTGCTTTGGGGCAGGGGGGGCTCTGCGCCCCCCCAAAGCACCTTGTCCCCATGTTGATGGGGACAAGGGCCCTTTCCTGACAACCCTGGGCTGTGGTTGTCGGGGTCTGAGGGCGGGGGGGGGATTTAACAAGGCGGCCTCCAGATCCTGGCCCCCTCCCCCCTATGTGAATGGGGGAAGAAATAAGTATAGGTAAGGGGCGGGGCCACCCGGCTACGTCACCCGGTGGCTTCTGACGTCACGTGACCCGAAGGGCCTGGTATGGACTGGGGGAGGGGGGACCCTACGCTTTTTTTTTTTTTTTAACATTTAGCATTCTTTTCTTTACATTGTCAGAGGGGGAAGCCCGCCCACAGATGATGACTCCTCGGTTGCTAGGGACGCGGGCGGGCGGCTTCCCGACCCGCTGCTTAACAACCAACTATTTCTTCACACAGAATTCGGATCGGTCCATCGTTTTTCGGGTGATTCGAATTCTAATCTTTCTGAAAAGTTGGAATTTGTTAGAAAACGAATAAACTAAACGAATTTTAAGGGATTTCAGCGAAATTTGTTACTATTTGTTACTATTTAATTCAAAGATTTGGATACATCCAATTCTCCAAACAGCCAGAAATTCGTCCGAATTTGTATCCGGAACGAAGCGAGTTGGGCGTGTCTACTAAAAGCCGCTGATCATAGTGGCCCTTCAGTCCCATAATCCTCTAGTGCTGGACGCATGGGGGCGGGGTGCTGCTCGACCAATGAACATCCATCGGACACTCACCGCACTCCTTGCAGCGTGGAGGTCCAGGGGACGGTCTGAGTGTCCTGTCCACTGATCACCGTAATATTATGTGCTGAAATATCCATCGACAGCGACTTCTTCCTGTTCACCAATCCCAGCCGAGCGAAACTGCGTCTATCGGGGGAGAGCTTCCCATTCAGTGTTATCTCTGAGGGGGGATGGGAGAAATCATTATATTCATTTATATCGCCTTATTATTCAATACAGTGTGCAGTGAGTGTAAGCTCCTCTGTACAGAGACTGATGTGACTGTGGGGGAGGGGACATTAGAGTGTAAGCTCCTCTGTACAGAGACTGATGTGACTGTGGGGGAGGGGACATTAGAGTGTAAGCTCCTCTGTATAGAGACTGATGTGACTGTGGGGGGAGGGGACATTAGAGTGTAAGCTCCTCTGTACAGAGACTGATGTGACTGTGGGGGGAGGGGACATTAGAGTGTAAGCTCCTCTGTATAGAGACTGATGTGACTGTGGGGGAGGGGACATTAGAGTGTAAGCTCCTCTGTACAGAGACTGATGTGACTGTGGGGGGAGGGGACATTAGAGTGTAAGCTCCTCTGTATAGAGACTGATGTGACTGTGGGGGAGGGGACATTAGAGTGTAAGCTCCTCTGTATAGAGACTGATGTGACTGTGGGGGGAGGGGACATTAGAGTGTAAGCTCCTCTGTATAGAGACTGATGTGACTGTGGGGGGAGGGGACATTAGAGTGTAAGCTCCTCTGTATAGAGACTGATGTGACTGTGGGGGGAGGGGACATTAGAGTGTAAGCTCCTCTGTATAGAGACTGATGTGACTGTGGGGGAGGGGACATTAGAGTGTAAGCTCCTCTGTATAGAGACTGATGTGACTGTGGGGGGAGGGGACATTAGAGTGTAAGCTTCTCTGTACAGAGACTGATGTGACTGTGGGGGAGGGGACATTAGAGTGTAAGCTCCTCTGTATAGAGACTGATGTGACTGTGGGGGAGGGGACATTAGAGTGTAAGCTCCTCTGTATAGAGACTGATGTGACTGTGGGGGAGGGGACATTAGAGTGTAAGCTCCTCTGTATAGAGACTGATGTGACTGTGGGGGGAGGGGACATTAGAGTGTAAGCTCCTCTGTATAGAGACTGATGTGACTGTGGGGGAGGGGACATTAGAGTGTAAGCTCCTCTGTACAGAGACTGATGTGACTGTGGGGGGAGGGGACATTAGAGTGTAAGCTCCTCTGTACAGAGACTGATGTGACTGTGGGGGAGGGGACATTAGAGTGTAAGCTCCTCTGTATAGAGACTGATGTGACTGTGGGGGAGGGGACATTAGAGTGTAAGCTCCTCTGTATAGAGACTGATGTGACTGTGGGGGAGGGGACATTAGAGTGTAAGCTCCTCTGTATAGAGACTGATGTGACTGTGGGGGGAGGGGACATTAGAGTGTAAGCTCCTCTGTA
>NC_133330.1:5579906-5630399 GCF_042186555.1 Aquarana catesbeiana | reverse complement strand
AAGACTCCTCTGTATAGAGACTGATGTGACTGTGGGGGAGGGGACATTAGAGTGTAAGCTCCTCTGTACAGAGACTGATGTGACTGTGGGGGAGGGGACATTAGAGTGTAAGCTCTCTGTATAGAGACTGATGTGACTGTGGGGGAGGACATTAGAGTGTAAGCTCCTCTGTATAGAGACTGATGTGACTGTGGGGGAGGGGACATTAGAGTGTAAGCTCCTCTGTATAGAGACTGATGTGACTGTGGGGGAGGGGACATTAGAGTGTAAGCTCCTCTGTATAGAGACTGATGTGACTGTGGGGGGAGGGGACATTAGAGTGTAAGCTCCTCTGTACAGAGACTGATGTGACTGTGGGGGAGGGGACATTAGAGTGTAAGCTCCTCTGTACAGAGACTGATGTGACTGTGGGGGAGGGGACATTAGAGTGTAAGCTCCTCTGTATAGAGACTGATGTGACTGTGGGGGAGGGGACATTAGAGTGTAAGCTCCTCTGTATAGAGACTGATGTGACTGTGGGGGAGGGGACATTAGAGTGTAAGCTCCTCTGTATAGAGACTGATGTGACTGTGGGGGAGGGGACATTAGAGTGTAAGCTCCTCTGTATAGAGACTGATGTGACTGTGGGGGAGGGGACATTAGAGTGTAAGCTCCTCTGTATAGAGACTGATGTGACTGTGGGGGAGGGGACATTAGAGTGTAAGCTCCTCTGTATAGAGACTGATGTGACTGTGGGGGGAGGGGACATTAGAGTGTAAGCTCCTCTGTATAGAGACTGATGTGACTGTGGGGGGAGGGGACATTAGAGTGTAAGCTCCTCTGTATAGAGACTGATGTGACTGTGGGGGAGGGGACATTAGAGTGTAAGCTCCTCTGTACAGAGACTGATGTGACTGTGGGGGGAGGGGACATTAGAGTGTAAGCTCCTCTGTATAGAGACTGATGTGACTGTGGGGGGAGGGGACATTAGAGTGTAAGCTCCTCTGTATAGAGACTGATGTGACTGTGGGGGGAGGGGACATTAGAGTGTAAGCTCCTCTGTACAGAGACTGATGTGACTGTGGGGGAGGGGACATTAGAGTGTAAGCTCCTCTGTACAGAGACTGATGTGACTGTGGGGGGAGGGGACATTAGAGTGTAAGCTCCTCTGTACAGAGACTGATGTGACTGTGGGGGAGGGGACATTAGAGTGTAAGCTCCTCTGTATAGAGACTGATGTGACTGTGGGGGAGGGGACATTAGAGTGTAAGCTCCTCTGTATAGAGACTGATGTGACTGTGGGGGGGGATTCGGGGACATTAGAGTGTAAGCTCCTCTGTACAGAGACTGATGTGACTGTGGGGGAGGGGACATTAGAGTGTAAGCTCCTCTGTACAGAGACTGATGTGACTGTGGGGGGAGGGGACATTAGAGTGTAAGCTCCTCTGTACAGAGACTGATGTGACTGTGGGGAGGGGACATTAGAGTGTAAGCTCCTCTGTATAGAGACTGATGTGACTGTGGGGGGAGGGGACATTAGAGTGTAAGCTCCTCTGTACAGAGACTGATGTGACTGTGGGGGGAGGGGACATTAGAGTGTAAGCTCCTCTGTACAGAGACTGATGTGACTGTGGGGGGAGGGGACATTAGAGTGTAAGCTCCTCTGTACAGAGACTGATGTGACTGTGGGGGGAGGGGACATTAGAGTGTAAGCTCCTCTGTACAGAGACTGATGTGACTGTGGGGGAGGGGACATTAGAGTGTAAGCTCCTCTGTATAGAGACTGATGTGACTGTGGGGGGAGGGGACATTAGAGTGTAAGCTCCTCTGTATAGAGACTGATGTGACTGTGGGGGAGGGGACATTAGAGTGTAAGCTCCTCTGTATAGAGACTGATGTGACTGTGGGGGAGGGACATTAGAGTGTAAGCTCCTCTGTATAGAGACTGATGTGACTGTGGGGGGAGGGGACATTAGAGTGTAAGCTCCTCTGTACAGAGACTGATGTGACTGTGGGGGGGGGACATTAGAGTGTAAGCTCCTCTGTATAGAGACTGATGTGACTGTGGGGGGAGGGGACATTAGAGTGTAAGCTCCTCTGTACAGAGACTGATGTGACTGTGGGGGAGGGGACATTAGAGTGTAAGCTCCTCTGTACAGAGACTGATGTGACTGTGGGGGGAGGGGACATTAGAGTGTAAGCTCCTCTGTACAGAGACTGATGTGACTGTGGGGGGAGGGGACATTAGAGTGTAAGCTCCTCTGTACAGAGACTGATGTGACTGTGGGGGAGGGGACATTAGAGTGTAAGCTCCTCTGTACAGAGACTGATGTGACTGTGGGGGAGGGACATTAGAGTGTAAGCTCCTCTGTACAGAGACTGATGTGACTGTGGGGAGGGGACATTAGAGTGTAAGCTCCTCTGTATAGAGACTGATGTGACTGTGGGGGGAGGGGACATTAGAGTGTAAGCTCCTCTGTACAGAGACTGATGTGACTGTGGGGGGAGGGGACATTAGAGTGTAAGCTCCTCTGTACAGAGACTGATGTGACTGTGGGGGGAGGGGACATTAGAGTGTAAGCTCCTCTGTACAGAGACTGATGTGACTGTGGGGGGAGGGGACATTAGAGTGTAAGCTCCTCTGTACAGAGACTGATGTGACTGTGGGGGAGGGGACATTAGAGTGTAAGCTCCTCTGTATAGAGACTGATGTGACTGTGGGGGGAGGGGACATTAGAGTGTAAGCTCCTCTGTATAGAGACTGATGTGACTGTGGGGGAGGGACATTAGAGTGTAAGCTCCTCTGTATAGAGACTGATGTGACTGTGGGGGGAGGGGACATTAGAGTGTAAGCTCCTCTGTATAGAGACTGATGTGACTGTGGGGGAGGGGACATTAGAGTGTAAGCTCCTCTGTATAGAGACTGATGTGACTGTGGGGGAGGGGACATTAGAGTGTAAGCTCCTCTGTACAGAGACTGATGTGACTGTGGGGGGAGGGGACATTAGAGTGTAAGCTCCTCTGTACAGAGACTGATGTGACTGTGGGGGGAGGGGACATTAGAGTGTAAGCTCCTCTGTACAGAGACTGTGTGGGGGAGGGGACATTAGAGTGTAAGCTCCTCTGTACAGAGACTGGTGTGACTGTGGGGGGGAGGGGACATTAGAGTGTAAGCTCCTCTGTACAGAGACTGATGTGACTGTGGGGGGAGGGGACATTAGAGTGTAAGCTCCTCTGTATAGAGACTGATGTGACTGTGGGGGAGGGGACATTAGAGTGTAAGCTCCTCTGTACAGAGACTGATGTGACTGTGGGGGGAGGGGACATTAGAGTGTAAGCTCCTCTGTATGGAGACTGATGTGACTGTGGGGGAGGGGACATTAGAGTGTAAGCTCCTCTGTATAGAGACTGATGTGACTGTGGGGGAGGGGAGATTAGAGTGTAAGCTCCTCTGTATAGAGACTGATATGACTGTGGGGGAGGGGACATTAGAGTGTAAGCTCCTCTGTATAGAGACTGATGTGACTGTGGGGAGGGGACATTAGAGTGTAAGCTCCTCTGTATAGAGACTGATGTGACTGTGGGGGAGGGGACATTAGAGTGTAAGCTCCTCTGTATAGAGACTGATGTGACTGTGGGGGGAGGGGACATTAGAGTGTAAGCTCCTCTGTACAGAGACTGATGTGACTGTGGGGGAGGGGACATTAGAGTGTAAGCTCCTCTGTATAGAGACTGATGTGACTGTGGGGGGAGGGGACATTAGAAGGTAAGCTCCTCTGTATAGAGACTGATGTGACTGTGGGGGGGAGGGGACATTAGAGTGTAAGCTCCTCTGTACAGAGACTGATGTGACTGTGGGGGGAGGGGACATTAGAGTGTAAGCTCCTCTGTA
This sequence comes from Aquarana catesbeiana, assembly GCF_042186555.1. NCBI lineage: Eukaryota > Metazoa > Chordata > Amphibia > Anura > Ranidae > Aquarana > Aquarana catesbeiana. Next base: position 5,626,528 of record NC_133330.1, on the reverse strand, counting down.
CAGAGACTGATGTGACTGTGGGGGGAGGGCACATTAGAGTGTAAGCTCCTCTGTACAGAGACTGATGTGACTGTGGGGGAGGGGACATTAGAGTGTAAGCTCCTCTGTACAGAGACTGATGTGACTGTGGGGGGAGGGGACATTAGAGTGTAAGCTCCTCTGTACAGAGACTGATGTGACTGTGGGGGGAGGGGACATTAGAGTGTAAGCTCCTCTGTACAGAGACTGATGTGACTGTGGGGGAGGGGACATTAGAGTGTAAGCTCCTCTGTACAGAGACTGATGTGACTGTGGGGGAGGGGACATTAGAGTGTAAGCTCCTCTGTACAGAGACTGATGTGACTGTGGGGGAGGGGACATTAGAGTGTAAGCTCCTCTGGTACAGAGACTGATGTGATTGGCTCAGTGATCTCTGTACAGCACTACAGTATATGTCAGAGCTATATAAATGTATAATGATAATAGTGTGTGATTATGGGGGAGGGGACATTAGAGTGTAAGCTCCTCTGGAGCAGAGAATAATGTGAATTGTATAAATTAGGAATAAAACAATACCCAGGTCCGGGCTGTGTAACAGATTGATCCAGGTATCCGGTGTTTCATCAATTCCAAGGAAAATTTTGTCAGACGCAAACGGCAGAGTTATTAATGCGACAGCCGCGACATCTGCTATAAAGAGATATAATGAAATAATAATAAGTAGAAAGTGATGTCCCTGCCTGCCGTCTCCCGTACACCCCGTACACTCCGTATACTCCCGCACGTATAAATGGTGCCGGTTCACTGATGGGGGTCTATTTATTAAAAATCCATCCTGCAAATGCTTCAGCATCTACATAGCAGTCCTCAATGATCCCCATAATATGTCTAATATGCTTATTCCCTCTGACCATCAGCTCCATCTAGTGGCCCTAACCTGGTATTCTTTACATGAAATACTACAAACAGGAAAATAATGCATTTTGGCCACTAGATGGCGCTTATTGTCATTGGAAATAAATATATTAGACACATTTTGGGAATAATTTGTGATGGCTGCGAGATTTTCTATGATTAGACCTCTCATGTTTAGGTATATTGTATTTAACATCCAGTGTAAGAAAAATTGGATCTCCACCAAACCAAAACTGGCCGGTGTGAAAATGTTGCTGTTTTTTTCGCCCTGTGAAATCTTACAGTAACTATGTATCAAATTCATCTTTTCTCACAGAAGAAACAAAGAAAAAAGGAACAAAATAACACTTCGCCTACTTTCTCAAGATGCATTTACACCCGAGCGTCGCACTTTGAGCGTTTTGTCGGGCATTTGTATGCGTGTTTTTGAGTGTTTTTAAACCATTTTTGAGATTTGTTGGGTTTTTTTTTAATTAGCCAATAGAGAAAAATGTGTTGCTATGTTTTTCAGCTTTTTCATCTGGTTTTATTTACTATGTATTTATTTATTCTCGTTTTATTTACTTTTTTTGTTAGAGGTTAGGGTTTCAAGGTTAGGGGTCAAATCTATTTATTTATTACTATTTATTTTCTTATTATTTACTTATTTATTTTGTTAGGTTAGGGGGTTAAGGTTCATATTGGGGTTAAGGGTTAATATTAGGGTTTCATTAATTTATTATTATTTATTCACGTATTATTTATTTATTTATTTTGTTAGGTTAGGGGTAAAGGTTAGGGGTTAACATTGGGGTTAAGGGTTAAACTCAGAGTTAGGGTTTTAATATTATGGTTAGGTGTTAATATTGGGGTTAGGTGTTAGGATTAGGGGTGAATATTAGGGGTAATAGTAGGGTTGGGGTTAGGATTAGAGGTTAATTTATTTATTTATTATTATTTGTTTACGTATTATTTATTTATTTTGTTAGGGTTAAGGTTTAATATTTGTCTTAGGGGTTAGGATTAGAGGGTTAAAATTAGGGGTAATATAAGGGTTAAGGGTTGGGGTTAGAGGTTCATTTATTTATTTATTTATTATTATTTATTTATGTATTATTTATTTATTTTTTTAGGTTAGGGGTAAAGGTTAGGGTTTAATATTGGGGTTAGGTGTTAGGATTAGGGGTGAACATTGGGGGTAATATTAGGGTTGGGGGTTAGGATTAGAGGTTAATTAATTAATTTATTGTTATTTGTTTACGTATTATTTATTTAGTTAGGGTTAGGGTTTAATATTAGGGTTAGGTGTTAATATTAGGGTTAGGTGTTAATATTAGGGTTAGGATTAGGGGTTAAAATTAGGGGTAATATAAGGGTTGGGGTTAGAGGTTCATTTATTTATTATTATTTATTTATTTATTTATGTATTATTTATTTATTTATTTTGTTAGGTTAGGGGTAAAGGTTAGGGTTTAATATTGGGGTTAAGGGTTAAACTTAGAGTTTAATATTGGGGTTAGGTGTTAGGATTAGGGGTGAATATTAGGGGTAAATTTAGGGTTGGGGTTAGGATTAGAAGTTAATTTATTTATTTATTAATATTTTTTTTACGTATTATTTATTTATTTTGTTAGGGTTAAAGTTTAATATTAGGGTTAGGTGTTAATATTAGGGTTATGGGGTTAGGATTAGAGGGTTAAAATTAGGGGTAATATAAGGGTTAAGGGTTGGGGTTAGGGGTTCATTTATTTATTTATTATTATTTATTTATTTATGTATTATTTATTTATTTTGTTAGGTTAGGGGTTAAGGTTAGGGGTTAATATTGGGGTTAGGGTTTAATATTAGGGTTAGGTGTTAGGATTAGGGGTGAATATTAGGGGTAAATTTAGGGTTGGGGTTAGGATTAGAAGTTAATTTATTTATTTATTAATATTTTTTTTACGTATTATTTATTTATTTTGTTAGGGTTAAAGTTTAATATTAGGGTTAGGTGTTAATATTAGGGTTATGGGGTTAGGATTAGAGGGTTAAAATTAGGGGTAATATAAGGGTTAAGGGTTGGGGTTAGGGGTTCATTTATTTATTTATTATTATTTATTTATTTATGTATTATTTATTTATTTTGTTAGGTTAGGGGTTAAGGTTAGGGGTTAATATTGGGGTTAGGGTTTAATATTGGGGTTAGGTGTTAGGATTAGGGGTGAATATTAGGGGTAAATTTAGGGTTGGGGTTAGGATTAGAAGTTAATTTATTTATTTATTAATATTTTTTTTACGTATTATTTATTTATTTTGTTAGGGTTAAAGTTTAATATTAGGGTTAGGTGTTAATATTAGGGTTATGGGGTTAGGATTAGAGGGTTAAAATTAGGGGTAATATAAGGGTTAAGGGTTGGGGTTAGGGGTTCATTTATTTATTTATTATTATTTATTTATTTATGTATTATTTATTTATTTTGTTAGGTTAGGGGTTAAGGTTAGGGGTTAATATTGGGGTTAGGGTTTAATATTAGGGTTAGGTGTTAGGATTAGGGGTGAACATTGGGGGGGGGTAATAGTAGGGTTGGGGTTAGGATTAGAGGTTAATTTATTAATTATTATTATTTATTTACGTATTATTTATTTATTTTGTTAGGGTTAGGGTTTAATATTAGGGTTAGGTGTTAATATTAAGGTTAGGGGGTTAGGATTAGGGGTTAAAATTAGGGGTAATATAAGGGTTAAGGGTTGGGGTTAGGGGTTCATTTATTTATTATTATTTATTTATTTTGTAAGGTTAGGGGCTAATATTGGGGTTAGGGGGTGAATATTAGAGTTAGGGTTTAATATTGGGGTTAGGTGTTATTATTAGGATTAGGGGTTAACATTAGGGGTAATATTAGGGTTAAGAGTTGGGGGTTAAGGTTTTTTATCTGTTTTATTCATTTTTATTATTGCCTTTATTTATTTATTTTACTATTTGATGAATGATATAATTCATATTTATTTTCATTACAATTTAGCATTTGAGCAGAAAAAACATTCACAAGCGCTCGAATCAAGCGTTTCCATGCATTTCTATGGAACAAAAAAAAAAAAAATTTTAAAAACGCACCAATATGCCCGACTCGCGCTACAAAAAAAAAAAGCTCCAGGACTTTTTTTGAGCGTCAGGCATTTGGTTTCAGGCGACTTTCAGTGGAGATGTGACCCGTCTCCATAGGGAATAATTGTTTTTTTTTTTTTTTTCCTCCTACAGCGTTTTGGAGGTTGAAGCTACAAAAACGCTGAGGTGTGAATGGGGCCCTAGAAGTAAAGTCTCCGGGATGACATCATACTGGAAATATAAACCTTTATTTAGAGGCTCATTCACACCTGGAGGTAGGCTTTTTTTTTTTTTTGCACACTTCCACGTGTTGCGTTTTAGGGCAGCCTAATATCAATGGGCTACCCTATGCAGGATGGGGGAAAAAAAAAAAAAAAGCAAAAAATAAATAAAATAAAACAGAAAAAAACAAACAAAAACAAAAATCGAAGAAAAAAAAATCACAAAAACAATTAAAAAAAAAAAAAAAAATGTGCAGACTCGATGGTCTACTCAGTCTTTTTTCTGCTGTCACCTCCCCATGTTTCGCTAAAAAAATCCAAAAAGAAAGGTGCAGCCACAATTCTTAAAATGATGCTGTGCCAAAATGCACAGAGCAACTACCTCCATTTCATTCTCCAGGGTCTCTGTTTTCAGAATATATATAATGTTGGGGGGGGGGGTGGGGGTTGCAGTAAGTTTTAGCAAGCAATGCAAATTTTAACAAATCTTTGCAAAAAAAAAAAAAAAAAAAAATCTTCAGCGGGCAAACGGTTAAAATGCGTCACATTAACGCACCACAACTGATATGAAAGGCCCCTCAGTGAGGTCACAACACAAGACACGCCTCACGGGATTTAGTTACCTGGTCCCGGAATTATAGTCGGCAGATTTGTTGTTACCTCCTCCACCGGATTCAGGTCATACATGATTTTCCTCCTTCTGCCAGAAGGAACGCCTAAGGGGGGAAATAAATTTACGTTTTCAAAGAATAAAGAATTATTAGTCATGGCTTCCTTATTTCAGGTCGGGACGGTTTTCACATAAAAGTGTTCAATAGTATAAAATAGATGACAAAGATAAGTGTGCAAATTATTAGTCTCGGGTCTCAGGAACCATCCAATAAAAGTGCGAAGGATGAGCGCGCCGCATGTTTATAAATGGGTTAGGAAAAAATGTATAAAGTCATTCGGTGCAGCCAACATAAAGGGCTCTTATAAATATCTTAAACAAATAACTAAATAATAAATACAGACATTTCTTATAAATATAAGAAAAGCAAATGTCTCAAGCATTTACCTCCTAGCTCTGACAAATAATCACCGTAATTGAGGTATTTCAGGAAAATACCACAGTATGGCCACTAGATGGAGCTGGCAATCATAAGAAATACACACATTAGGCAAATTACCGTTTATTCTCGAAGGCGGTGCCAATGACTGAGACATTCACACAGCAATTTTCCTTTTTTTTTTTAGAAATGGACTCCAAAATGTACAAATCACAAAAAATAAATATGTTTTAAATATTCTGTTTATTTTTTTCTATTGGTTGAACTAGATTGACTTGTGTTTTTTTCAGCCCGACTGGTTATTTTATAAAAATTTTTTTCTAAATGAAATAAACATTTAACAACTGACAGCTTCCATTTCTCACAAATTGTTATTTTAGCTGATCAGCCGTCACAGCAGGTCCTCTCCCTTCTCTCCTCTATAGACGCCTCATTCTTCATTCCAGACAGACATGAAATTTATTTACAGGAGCAAAAAAAACCCCCATGAGATCTTTTTTTTTTCAGAATTGGTTTTTTCATACAAAACTGATAACACACATGAAGGATGGATATATACTGAAAACGGTTCTTGTGCCAAGTTTCATGTTTTGAGCATATTTCTACATTTGTGCTCCAAAAAGCTTTTTATTTTACAATATATATATATATACATATACATTGATTTATTTCTATTTATCATATATTTATTTATTTCTATTTATTATATATTTATTTATATGTATTGATTTATTTCTATTTATCATATATTTATTTCCATGTATTTATTTATTTCTATTAATTATATATTTATTTATATGTATTGATTTATTTCTATTTATTATATATTTATTTCCATGTATTTATTTATTTCTATTTGTTATGTATTTATTTCTATTTATTATATATTTATTTATATGTATTGATTTATTTCTATTGATTATATATTTATTTCCATGCATTTATTTATTTCTATTTATTATATATTTATTTATATGTATTGATTTATTTCTATATATTATATATTTATGTATATGTGTTGATTTATTTATATGTATTATATATTTATTTCCATGCATTTATTTATTTATATGTATTATATATTTATTTATATGTATTGATTTATTATTATTAATATTGTTATATACAGTATACAGTGAGGAAAATAATGATTTGATCCCCTGCAGATTGTGTAAGTTTTGCCCACTTACAAAGAAATGAAGGGTCTATATTTTTTTTTATCATAGGTGTATTTTATATGATAGAGACAGAATATCAACCAAAAATCCAGAAAAAACACACAATACAAATGTTAGAAATGGAGTAAAATACGTATTTGATCCCCAAGCAAAACATGACTTAATAGTTGGTGGAGAAACCCTTGTTGGTGATCACAGAGGTCAGACGTTTCTTGTAGGTGGTGATCAGGTTTGCACACATCTCAGGAGGGATTTTTTGGTCCACTCTTCTTTACAGATCTTCTCTAATTCTTTAAGGTTTCTTGGCTGTCTCTTGGCAACTCAAAGTTTCAGCTCCCTCCATACATTTTCTATGGGCTTAAGGTCTGGAGACTGGATAGGCCACTCCATGATCTTAATGTGCTTCTTCTTGAGCCACTCCTTTGTTGCCTTGGTGGTATGTTTTGGGTCATTGTCATGCTGGAAGACCCATCCATGACCCATCTTCAGTGTTCTGGGTGAAGAAAGAAGGTTCTCATCCAAGGTCTTACAATACATGGCCCGCCCATTGGCCCCTCCATAAAGCAAAGTTGGCCTGAACCTTTAGCAGAGAAACAGCCCCAAAGCATCATGTTTCCACCTCCGTGTGTGACTGTGGGGATGGTGTTCTTAGGGTCATAGTCAGCATATTTCTTCCTCCAAACACGGAGAGTCGAGTTAATGCCAAATAGCTCAATGTTGGTCTCATCTGACCACAGCACTTTCTCCCAATCCTTCTCTGAATCATTTAGATGTTCATTGGTAGACTTCAGACGTTCCTCTACATGTGTCTTCCTGAGGAGGGGGACCTTGCGGGTGCTGCAGGATTTCAATCCATGGCGGTGTATTGTGTTACCAATGGTTTGTTTGGTGACTGTGGTCCCAAGTGCCTTGAAATCCTTCACAAGCTCCTCCCGTGTAGTTCTGGGCGGATCCCTCACTTTTCTTATGACCATCCTCACCCCATGAGGAGAAACCTTCCATGGAGCTCCAGACCGAGGACGATTGATGGTTATTTTGTATTTCTTCCATTTGTGAATAATCACTCCAACAGTTGTCTCCTTCTCACCAAGCTTCTTGCTGATGGTCTTGTAGCCCATTCCAGCCTTGTGCAGGTCTACAATCTTCTCCCTGACGTCCTCTGACAGATCTTTGGTCTTCCCCCATGATGGTGAGGATTGAATGGAAGAAAGAGATTCTGTGGACAGGTGTCTTTTATACACATAACGAGTTGTCGTTAGGAGAACCTTCTTACATTGACAGGACTAATCTGTGTACCACATGAGGACCTACTTTTACTCCCCGAACTGCAACTCCATTTATAACATTTGTATCATATAAAATACACCAATGATAAAAATTATAGACCCTTCATTTCTTTGTAAGTGGGAAAACGTACACAATCTGCAGGGGATCAAATCATTATTTTCCCCACTGCGTATATATATATATATATATATATATATATATATATATATATATATATATATATATAGCAGAATATATGTTTCATGTTGTAAGGTGCCTTTTTTGAGCACATTTCTACATTCATGCTCCAAAAAACTTTTTATTGCATATTTATAATATATTCATTAACATTTATTTATATGTAATATGTAAGTTTATGTATATTGATTTAATATTTATTAATTTAAATTTACTATATCTATTTATTATATATTTGTTCATATTTTTATTATTATATAAGGCAAAATATTTTTACATTGTGCTTAAAAAAAAAATATATATATATATATATATATATATATTTTTTTTTTTTTATTTATTAAATATATTTATTTTATTTATTTATATTTATTATATTTTTATTTATATAGTCCTGAGGAAGACGAGTTTGTGCCTCATCTAAATAAAATCTTCACTATGCGTTCACCCTTCAAGACCCGTGAGTGCCGGTCTCTCTTTTGGATTATATATACAGTATGTGTGTGTATATATATATATATATATATATATATATATATATATATATATATATATAACATATCTGCTTATGTTTACTATATATATTTATATATTATATATGTATTATTTTCTGAGATACATATAAAAAACATATATAAAAAACTTTTGACACATAAAAAAATCATAATAAATAATTATATACAGTAAATAAATAAATATATATATATATATATATATATATATATATATATATATATATATATATATTTATATAAAAGACAGCGGCACTCACGGGTCTTGAAAGCCAAACGCACAATGAAAATTTTATTTCTATGAGGCACAAACTCGTCTTCCTCAGGACTATATAAATAAATATATAATAAATATAAATATATTTAAGTCCCGTCGAAATGTCGAATTAAACCGCCATCGTGCATTCACCTTTCAGGACCCCCCCGAGTGCCGCTCTCTTTTTTGGTTTATATGCACTACAGTCCTTTTACAGGACCGTTTTTTTATCCCTGATTTGTGTGCGGTGACAACCATTGGATAATAAATATATATATATATATCCAATATATATTTAATACATATATAAAAAATACAGAATTTATACTGTATATATAGATATAATTATTATATTTATATATAATATTATATATATTATTATATATATATATATATGTATTAATTATATATTTTTTTTATGTTTTATATATATATATATATATATATATATATTTATTAATTATATTACTTTTTTTTTTTTTTATGTGTCAAAAGTCATGGCTCTGACAATCCTTTGTCATCATGTATTCAGAAAGTCCTTTCTAGAGCCCTGGCCTAGGCAAGCAATGGCAGATGCTTAAAGTGACACTGACTTCAATTTAAAATCAATTTTTTTAATGTTTTTTTTGTTTACATCGATTGTTTTAAAAACGTCAGTATACTGGCTCTGTTTCTTTTTTGTTTGTTTGTTTTTTTGTTGTTGCAGGTCCCATCCCTGCTTCCAGCCTGGGACTGCACAGGGAAAGAAGAAGCAGCAGACCCATGGGAGCTCACCACTTAGTTGCTCTACTCCTAGCAACACAGAACAGCTGATTGGCTCCTTGTGCTGCTTCTCTGAGCTCTGCTGTACAGGGGCTTGGAAGAGACTGATAGAAAATCACACGCAGGTACTTATATGGCTTGCATTAAAAATAAACTTAATGTTGGATTAATGATATCCGAGCCGCGTTATTGGCCGCTCTGTAAGTGTGAAGAGTAGAGCCGAGGAATGACTTACGCACTATGGCTGGAACGACATCAACGTTAACCTCCGTGGCTATGAGTCTGGGGGAGTTTAAATTTACACTATTCAATAAGCGGGCGTACTGCAACACTGCAATGACATCATAGAGACACATATGACATCACATGATTAATATTACTACACAGAGTCACATGTATGACACACGGATCTCCAGACATCTAATGTATCCAATAAAATATACATCACCCCGAGTCGGACTTCTACTTCTCCCCCTCGGCATTACTGGAAGAGAGAGAACAGCTCATTACCCACATCTGTACAGCGCTGCGGTATATGTCAGAGCTATATACATGTATAATAATAATGGCATGTGACTGTGGGGGAGGGGACATTAGAGTGTAAGCTCCTCTGTATAGAGACTGATGTGACTGTGGGGGAGGGGACATTAGAGTGTAAGCTCCTCTGTACAGACTGATGTGACTGTGGGGGGAGGGGACATTAGAGTGTAAGCTCCTCTGTACAGACTGATGTGACTGTGGGGGAGGGGACATTAGAGTGTAAGCTCCTCTGTATAGAGACTGATGTGACTGTGGGGGGAGGGGACATTAGAGTGTAAGCTCCTCTGTACAGACACTGATGTGACTGTGGGGGAGGGGACATTAGAGTGTAAGCTCCTCTGTATAGAGACTGATGTGACTGTGGGGGATGGGACATTAGAGTGTAAGCTCCTCTGTATAGAGACTGATGTGACTGTGGGGGGAGGGGACATTAGAGTGTAAGCTCCTCTGTACAGACACTGATGTGACTGTGGGGGAGGGGACATTAGAGTGTAAGCTCCTCTGTATAGAGACTGATGTGACTGTGGGGGAGGGGACATTAGAGTGTAAGCTCCTCTGTACAGACTGATGTGACTGTGGGGGAAGGGGACATTAGAGTGTAAGCTCCTCTGTACAGAGACTGATGTGACTGTGGGGGGAGGGGACATTAGAGTGTAAGCTCCTCTGTATAGAGACTGATGTGACTGTGGGGGGAGGGGACATTAGAGTGTAAGCTCCTCTGTACAGAGACTGATGTGACTGTGGGGGAGGGGACATTAGAGTGTAAGCTCCTCTGTACAGAGACTGATGTGACTGTGGGGGAGGGGACATTAGAGTGTAAGCTCCTCTGTACAGACACTGATGTGACTGTGGGGGGAGGGGACATTAGAGTGTAAGCTCCTCTGTATAGAGACTGATGTGACTGTGGGGGGGAGGGGACATTAGAGTGTAAGCTCCTCTGTACAGACACTGATGTGACTGTGGGGGAGAGGACATTAGAGTGTAAGCTCCTCTGTATAGAGACTGATGTGACTGTGGGGGAGGGGACATTAGAGTGTAAGCTCCTCTGTACAGACCGATGTGACTGTGGGGGGAGGGGACATTAGAGTGTAAGCTCCTCTGTACAGACTGATGTGACTGTGGGGGAGGGGACATTAGAGTGTAAGCTCCTCTGTATAGAGACTGATGTGACTGTGGGGGAGGGGACATTAGAGTGTAAGCTCCTCTGTATAGAGACTGATGTGACTGTGGGGGAGGGGACATTAGAGTGTAAGCTCCTCTGTACAGAGACTGATGTGACTGTGGGGGAGGGGACATTAGAGTGTAAGCTCCTCTGTACAGAGACTGATGTGACTGTGGGGGGAGGGGACATTAGAGTGTAAGCTCCTCTGTACAGAGAGTGATGTGACTGTGGGGGAGGGGACATTAGAGTGTAAGCTCCTCTGTACAGAGACTGATGTGACTGTGGGGGAGGGGACATTAGAGTGTAAGCTCCTCTGTACAGAGACTGATGTGACTGTGGGGGGAGGGGACATTAGAGTGTAAGCTCCTCTGTATAGAAACTGATGTGACTGTGGGGGAGGGGACATTAGAGTGTAAGCTCCTCTGGTGCAGAGACTGATGTGATTGGCTCAGTGATCTCTGTACAGGGCTATGGTATATGTCAGAGCTATACACATGTATAATAATAATAGTGTGTGACTGTGGGGGAGGGGACATTAGAGCGTAAGCTCAACTGGATGATTAAAGTGAAAAATCTTCTGCATTAGTAAAACTTACATCCTGCTCGGGGACCTGAAAAAAAACAATAGAGAGATTGGTTACATTGTATCCGCCTTTCTTGGCTCTCTATCTATCTATCTAGTATTAGGAGGGCAATAATAACACATAGAGACTATTTATTATTTATTTATTATTTTTTAAATTATTTTTGTATTAATTTGATGAAACCATTGACATGTATAAACTAAAATCTATACAACATCCCCGTCCCATCCTCCACCCCTATGACATCATAATGACATACCTGCTGTTCTTCCTGCTGCGTATAGAGACAGAGAAGAGACGATCAGATCACAAAGTTTTTGTGAATACATTTAATGTTTATAACAATATCAATTTTTTACTCTAAGAAACCATTTTTATTTTCATATTGTTTTTTTATCTTCTGTAGAGTTCCCCTCTTTTGTGTTTTTTTTTTTTATGAGATAAAAAATCTGATTGTCAGCGGGGATTTTGGGTTCATTCTCAGAATAAACCTCAGTTTGTGGACTATTTAAAAAAAAAATGTTTTTTTTCACTGTGAAATAAATTTTTTTCCACAAAATCAGCACAAATATTGCAAGAAAATATATAAAAAATAAAAAAAATCTACGTAGCTTTTTATTTGAACTTCACATATATACAGTAAAACCTTGGATTGCGATTATAATTTGTTCCCGGAAACATGCTTGTGATCCAAAGCACTTTGTATATCAAAGCGAATTTCCCCATAAGAAATAATGGAAACTCCGATGATTCGTTCCACAACCATTTATTCATAAGTCCTTACATTTATAGTCCATAGAAAAAGATTATAGCGATGTGATTGGTTGTGTATCTATAAAATGTCCATCCACAAATGGAAGCTCCACAAGGGGATTAGAAGCCAAATCCAGCAGGAGCTCCAGAGTATAAAAGAGAAGAGAGGGCGTTTCTAAGTGTAGCAATATGATTACATTTAATGAAGGTACAACATTTAGCAACTCACATGGTTGATGATTAAAAAAGACACATCTAAATATGCAGACATCCGGGGTAAATGTAACCATATTGCTACACTCAGAGGCGCCCTCTCTTCTCTTTAATACTCACTTGTGAGTTGACGCTTCTTGTATATCAAGACATCGCTTGTAAATCAAGTGAAAATTTATTTTAAAATGTTGCTTGTCTTGCCAAACGCTCTCAAACCGAGGTTTTACTGTACATGGAAGTACATTGGAGGCATGTCCTTATTACTGAGCTGCAAAAGTCGATCAACTTACTTTTAACTGGCTGAGTCCAGGAAAGAGCGTCATCTGAAAAATAATGTGATCAGTCATTTAAAAAAATCTCTGACATGGAAAATGTTCACAGGATTCGTCTATTACTGGGTGTCAGGATCGCCTGCTGGTGGCACCGTGGCTGCCAGAGCAGAAGGTTGCAGTTCTGGTGTCCACCATCGGGTGTCTCCCAGCAGCCAGCAGATCCTAATAATCAGTCACCACCCGATGCTGGCTGCTGGGAAGGTATTTAGTCCCTCCTCTACTATTACCCTTTGCTTCGGTGTTTTGCCTGCAGCCAGATACAGATACTGCAACGGCCGATGGCAAAACCGGTCGTGTGTACGCGGCATTACTCTCTCAAAACAAGTACTTTCTGTCCTACACCAATCTCATCTCCATATTAATGGCCATGAGGGGAGGGGAGCTACTCCACATTAATGGCCATGAGGGGAGATACTCCATATTAATGGCCATGAGGGGAGGGGAGATACTCCATATTAATGGCTATGAGGGGAGGGGAGCTACTCCATATTAATGGCCATGAGGGGAGGGGAGCTACTCCATATTAATGGCCTTGAGGGAGGGGAGCTACTCCAAATTAATGGCCATGAGGGGAGGGGAGATACTCCATATTAATGGCCATGAGGGGAGGGGAGCTACTCCATATTAATGGCCATGAAGGGAGGGGAGATACTCCATATTAATGGCCATGAGGGGAGGGGAGATACTCCATATTAATGGCCATGAGAGGAGGGGAGATACTCCATATTAATGGCCATGAGAGGAGGGGAGCTACTCCATATTAATGGCCATGAGGGAGGGGAGATACTCCATATTAATGGCCATGAGGGGAGGGGAGATACTCCATATTAATGGCTATGAGGGGAGGGGAGATACTCCATATTAATGGCCATGAGGGAGGGGAGCTACTCCAAATTAATGGCCATGAGGGGAGGGGAGATACTCCATATTAATGGTCATGAGGGGAGGGGAGATACTCCATATTAATGGCTATGAGGGGAGGGGAGATACTCCATATTAATGGCCATGAGGGAGGGGAGCTACTCCAAATTAATGGCCATGAGGGGAGGGGAGATACTCCATATTAATGGTCATGAGGGGAGGGGAGATACTCCATATTAATGGCCATGAGGGGAGGGGAGCTACTCCATATTAATGGTCATGAGGGGAGGGGAGTTACTCCATATTAATGGCCATGAGGGGAGGGGAGATACTCCATATTAATGGCCATGAAGGGAGGGGAGATACTCCATATTAATGGCCATGAAGGGAGGGGAGATACTCCATATTAATGGCCATGAGGGGAGGGGAGATACTCCATATTAATGGCTATGAGGGGAGGGGAGATACTCCATATTAATGGCCATGAGAGGAGGGGAGATACTCCATATTAATGGCCATGAGAGGAGGGGAGATACTCCATATTAATGGCCATGAGAGGAGGGGAGATACTCCATATTAATGGCCATGAGGGGAAGGGAGATACTTCATATTAATGGCCATGAGGGGAGATACTCCATATTAATGGCCATGAGGGGAGGGGAGATACTCCATATTAATGGCTATGAGGGGAGGGGAGATACTCCATATTAATGGCCATGAGAGGAGGGGAGATACTCCATATTAATGGCCATGAGGGGAAGGGAGATACTTCATATTAATGACCATGAGGGGAGATACTCCATATTAATGGCCATGAGGGGAGGGGAGATACTCCATATTAATGGCCATGAGGGGAGGGGAGATACTCCATATTAATGGCCATGAGGGGAGGGGAGATACTCCATATTAATGGCCATGAGGGGAGGGGAGATACTCCATATTAATGGCCATGGTTTTGCATTGGGATGTCCAACAAGCTCATAGGTGCTCCAACTAATGAGATGATATTAGGGGTGTGGTTTGGGGGCGTCCTACCATAGACAAATGGCTCACACAGTTTAATAATTCAACAAATTCTGCTCTACCAAAGATATATTTGTTCATATGTACCATGTATCAAAAAAAAAAAATGAAGGGTGTCCAACCTAAACAACCTAATTCACGGATCGCTTGCAATACCCGGGTGAGGCTCAGACCATGCACAGCCTTCCTCATCAGCCATATGAATCATTGCCGGACACGTATTAATATCTCACCATCCTCTTTTGGTTTATTGGCCACAACTTTCCTCCCGTCATTGTCATCCTCTGGGGTGGTGATAACCATGGAGGTGAGTGGAGTCACAAAGCCGTATTTCAGACACAGCTTCAGAGCTTCCTCTGTTATGTTCCTCTTCTCTGCTCCCTCTGCCGATATTCTGAAGAGAAATATAAAAGTGATTTTTTATTCAGAAACGACCTGAGGTGCCGGTTCTAGTGTTGCGGTGAGATAACTTACTGTTTGGTCAGCAGCTGCTCGATGGTCAGGTAGGCCCACAGTCTCTCGGTGAAATCCCCAAAAGCATAGCGCTGTTCTGTGGCAATCACATCGTCCTCCTTTATATTGGTTTCTACTTTCATAGAAAACTGCTCGGACGCCTGCGCAAAAAGAGTCCACATCAAAGCCATTCACAACCCCACAGACAGACTTAAAGGACCACTCCATCCTAAACTATGTGTATGTATTTTACAGGTGGAGCCTGCTGGGCTCTGGCTCTCTCACAAGCTTCCCATATCTACTGGGGATTTCAGAGGAGGAATCAGCCCGCCATAGTTCCTGCCTCTCTCCCTGCCCACAATGGAGTTTTGAGTGATCCCACCCATGAGGAGCTGCATTTTCTGACACCTGCCAGCATACTGCAGAAAGGGACTCTTGCCCCCCTGTGTGGAAGCAGCGGTCTCTATGCAGATATGTGACGCCCCCTGCTGAGATAGACCTAGAGTTTTGCAAGCAAGCTCTTTCTTCCTGCTGATTGGAGAAATCAGCAGGGGGCATGTCAGACCTCTGCCCAGAGAATACTGCTTCCACACAGAGATCAAGGATCATTTTCTGCAGATTGCTGGCAGGGGAAAGTTTTTGGCTTCTTTCTAAAGAGAAGATCCCAATACATTGTTAACTCTGGCCATGGTCATCATTTTGTCCATCCACTTGCCAGGTGGATGCTCCCAAGTCACACCGATTTTACAGGTTGTCTCGTCCAGACCCCACCTCTAAATGTGTGGGGACCACCCATTACGCCCAAGCTACAGGATGGGGTCAGGACCTGGATCTGAACCTGCAACCTCTGCTGTGTCTGGCAGTATTTTGTCTAGATGAGCCACCTGAGATGCTGGAAAACTCCCTGGACAGTACCTTGGACAATCTTTCCTTGAACCTTGTTTCTGGTGAACCTTGAACTCTTTGTCCCTCCCGTGAACTTCTTATTTAAGCCATGCCATTGCACTTCCTGTTTGGCAGATTATTTTGCTCTCTCCAGTCAATATGTCGCTCTTTCTGCCATCTGTATCTTCACTGCCACTCGTTAACGATGCTTGGCTTGTTCCTCGACCACGCTTCCGATTGATCCCAACCTGCATTCACTTGTTACTGACCTTTGGCTTCTTTACTGACTACAGTTCTGCTTGACCTCCACCTGCTGTATCTGCTACTGGACCATGGCTTGCTCACCTCCTGGTGAGGCGATCCTGAGGACCGCGACCTGATACTAACACGCAGCAAAGCCCATCCCCACCATCAGGAGCTCTGGTGAATACCAGTTAGTAGTGCTTAGACCCCGCACTTCGGGTGACCCCCCCGTCATCCTCCAGGGTGACCTACTTATATTCTTATCCAGCTGGTCGGTAAAAGCCTTTCTACTGCTATAGCTACTAGTCTCCAAGCCTGACCCCTGACCATGACAGATGGTCTCACCCAGACCTGGCATCCAATATTCAGGGACCGCCCACTCATGACCTGAGTGGATCACCTGCAATGAATGCCTTTTTGAGTCTCTGAGCATGTGCAGTAATTTTAATTAGGTTGACGCTGTGATCCTGGGACATAGCCCTGGACACAGCATCAGGAGGACAGAAGGCCAAGATGTCAGACTGTGGCGGCAAATTTTATTCAATAGTCATGTATGACCTTCTCAGATATTCTCTACAACCAAATAGATTCCACGGGATGGCTTAGGAGTTAATACAAAATTGTCATCCATTGTTTTCTGGAAAAGACCAAACCCCTTTAATGAACAGACCCCAAAATCTTCTACATCACTGTAAGTGAAGGTGAACAAAGGAGGCATCTCTGACCATCCGCTCTACTCACGCCTTGAGCCGTCACTTGCGCCGTCAGGACGTGGATGTCATTATTATCGATGTGTCCGGCCACAATCAGCTCAGAGTCCTGGTAGTAATGATTGAAGCTGTTCTGGGTTAAATCATTCACTTGGAGATCGGGATATTGTACGGAGACATCCAGGAGGACCGGGAACGCCACTTCTTTGTAGAAATTCTGCAAAAAGATGAAAACCATCCTAAACTCAATCATTGGTCTTTGTATTTTGTTCTCGATGGAGCAGGGAAGATTTAAGACTGGATCACACCACATGCTTTGGGCTGCATTAGTCAACTCAGTCCAAAGGCATGGGCCAGGCAAAAATCCTTGTTTTGTGACAGATCACACCGTCCACTGCTTTACTAACATCGTCCACTGCTCTACTGACACCATCCACTGCTCTACTGACACCGACCACTGCTCTACTGACACCGTCCACTGCTCTACTGACACCGACCACTGCTCTACTGACACCGTCCACTGCTCTACTGACACCATCCACTGCTCTACTGACACCGACCACTGCTCTACTGACACCGTCCACTGCTCTACTGACACCGACCACTGCTCTACTGACACCGTCCACTGCTCTACTGACAGCGACCACTGCTCTACTGACACCGTCCACTGCTCTACTGACACCGACCACTGCCCTACTGACACCGTCCACTGCTCTACTGACACCGTCCCCTGCTCTACTGACACCGTCCACTGCCCTACTGACACCATCCACTGCCCTACTGACACCGTCCACTGCTCTACTGACACTGACCACTGCTCTACTGACACCGACCACTGCTCTACTGACACCGACCACTGCTCAACTGACACCGTCCACTGCTCTACTGACACCGTCCACTGCTCTACTGACACCGTCCACTGCTCTACTGACACCGACCACTGCCCTACTGACACCGTCCACTGCTCTGCTGACACCATCCACTGCTCTACTGACACCGACCACTGCTCAACTGACACCGTCCACTGCCCTACTGACACCGTCCACTGCTCTACTGACACCATCCACTGCTCAACTGACACCGTCCACTGCTCTACTGACACCGTCCACTGCTCTACTGACACCATCCACTGCTCTACTGACACCGACCACTGCTCTACTGACACCGTCCACTGCTCTACTGACACCGTCCACTGCTCTACTGACACTGTCCACTGCTCTACTGACACCGTCCTCTGCCCTACTGACTCCATCCACTGCTCTACTGACACCATCCACTGCTCTACTGACACCGTCCACTGCCCTACTGACTCCATCCACTGCTCTACTGACACTGTCCACTGCTCTACTGACACCGTCCACTGCTCTACTGACACCGTCCACTGCTCTACTGACACCGTCCACTGCCCTACTGACACCGTCCACTGCTCTACTGACACTGTCCACTGCCCTACTGACACCATCCACTGCTCTACTGACACCGTCCACTGCCCTACTGACACCGTCCTCTGCCCTACTGACACCGTCCTCTGCCCTACTGACACCGTCCACTGCTCTACTGACACCGTCCATTGCCCTACTGACAGCTGTAGTTAAATAACATGTAATTAAGCTGTAGTTAAATAACATAAATACCTAAGGCAATGATAACGTGAAGTATTGTGAAGAAGTCCGTGAATATAATAGCCAAATGAATGTGATGAAAAATAAACAGTATAATGTGAAAAAAGTCTGTGATATCAGATGAGTAACATTCTAGGAAAAAGGTCAATCCACAACTTCACCAAGAAGCACCAATGGACTAGTGTACCTCCACCGTATAAATTACAAGCTTACCAGATAGCAAGCTTAAGGAAGCCTGTGGCTACAACCCAGCCAGGGTCCTTCATCCAAGGCAGCAGCGACAGCACCTCCGGGTACAGCAGATGGACAAACCACAACAAGCCTCCAGGTAGATGTGGGTGGATACTTGAGCCACAACGGTATCGGTCAGCCACCAAAAAATGAAGGGGAACTCACATAGTGTAACCCGTATAATAATCAGTTTATTTAAGTAAAAAATCTATGCACTTACATGGTAAAAGAAGAATAAAATGTAAAACTCGTCCACTGCAGAGATGCGCAATGACGTCAGCATGTCCAACCTCCCAACACGCGTTTCGTCATATAATGATGTCGTCTGGGGCACGGGCGACGCACTGACATAGCGTGTTATATAAGGAAGCAGGGAACCAAGCCTCGTTCTAAGTCATGGGATGGAACCACCTAACTTCCGCATGGAGGTCTGGAGCCCGGATCCGCCATGTTAAAAATTGGCAAAAATTGTATTGTAATCAGCTAAAAATAACAATCATATCATCTAAAAGTGATTCTTATTCTAAGAGGACAGGAACTTTCTATAATTAAATATACTAATCTGGTATCAGCCAGATTAATTGGGCAGTGGTAAGCCTCTCTATAAAACAAACTGGAAATCAAATCCCAGCCAATAGGTAATAAATACCAACACCTCAACGGGTCAGATACCCAGGAGGGAGGGTCAATTATCATGATCAGCTAGATAATGGCAACCGTTTTAGAGGTGCCACTCGGGCAGAAGCCAGATACAAATATTTGGTTAAAAACCAAATCACTATCTGTATTAAACATTAACACCAATAATAGGGGAATATGTAAAAATTGGAAAAATTAATTTTAATTTAATGAAAAGTGGAAAATGGAATTAATGGTATGTCCTCCTTAATAAACCAGTCATTTATTATCTACCCAAGATAGACAAGCATCTTACCTGCCCCCCGGGACGTCCAATAGTGAGTGGGATTGATTCTGTCACATCCCGGGTGGTCAGGTATATTGATTTCTACTTGCAACCCCTGGTGTCTAAAATGCCCTCACATATTAGAGACTCTAGACATGTGATCACTCTTTTGTTTAGCCACAAGCCCACAGAGGGTATGTGGCTTGTTACTGCTGCATACAATTATACCGCATAACTTAGGCCTCTTTGCCGTAGAATACTATCTTAGACGTGATTCAGGTTTACTTGATGAACAGATCCTTTTCATCATGGAACTATTAGAATATGCGCCATCGCATAACTATTTCTGGTTGGAGGTACAATTCTAAATATGCCCCCAGTTTGGCCAATTTGTTTATGGCCTTATGGGAGGAGGACGTCTTCCATGTTTGCCAGAGACCCCAGCTCGCGCTGTGGGCGAGGTACATTGACGACATCCTCCTCCTTTGGAATGGTGGTTGTGACAACCTCAAGCTCTTTATGGAATACCTTAATACCAATTCTAGGGGTATCCATTTGAGCATTGTGGCAAGTCAATCAACCATCAATTTTTTGGATCTCAATATCACAATATCTGAGGGTCAGTTTGTTACTTCCACTCACTTTAAGAACATGGACAGGAACTCTTATATTCCTGTGGACAGCTGCGCCCACAAGCCGTGGCTGAAGCCTGTTCCAAAAAGCCAATACATGTGCTTAAAGCGCAACTGTAGGAACAATGAGGAATTTTTGACTCAGGCAGCTGTCCTAACCCAAAGATTTGAGGAGAAGGGATATATAATAGAGATTCTTTAAGTACTGTCGTGGAAGAGATTAACCTTTTAGAGAGGCAAGATCTTTTGAGAGTCAAACCACCACGTGAAAATCAGGTCTCCCAGGTTCCCTTCATCACTGCTTACTCTGTTCAGCATAAAAGCATTAAGAATTTGATAAATAAACATTGGCATATTATCAACAATGACCAGGTTCTACGAACAGTTCTCCCTAATAGACCACAAATGGTGTATAAAGGAGCTTCCTCTCTTCGTAATAGAGTGGCACCGAACGTCTTGGACCCTCCCATTATTAAGGCCGTTAGAGTTTATGAATGCAGGAGGTGTCATGTGTGCTCCCTCAATGGCTGCACCCAAAGACATACACATAGGTTTTCTTCGACTAGTACCTCAAGAGAACATGAAATTGAACCATTCATTACGTGTTGCACAGAGGGGGTTGTTTATTTGATCCAGTGCCCTTGCGGGCTCCAGTATGTGGGCCAGAAAAAGCGCCCCCTCTCTGTGAGACTTAATGAGCATATTACGAATATTAAGAGTGGCTTTCTGAAACACTCAGTGTCTAAACACTACCTTTTGGTCCACAATAAGGACCCTTCCAGGACCATTTTTATGGGTAAAGATAAATATCGCCCATCATGGAGAGGCAGTTCTCTGGTCAGAAGTATTTCAAGACTTGAAATGTCTTGGATTCACAAAATTAAATGCTACGTCCCATTCGGGTTGAATGTGGACGTGGACTTGAATGCCTTTATAGACAATTCTTAAGCATGACTTGATTTTATGTTTTATTTTTGGATTCACTGGTGTAAACTCGTTGTGAGTCTGTGGTGGAGACGCCTTTTGGGGGGGGGCATTTCTAATTCCCCTTGTTGGGGTTAGCGGGTTTTCCCTTAACATATTGGGGATTATTTTGTCCAGTGTGAGCATACAGTTATATTCTGCTTTGGGAGGTTCTTCCATTGCCCCACTGGACCCTTTATTATTCAGGTATGATATCTCCTCCTTTATTTATTAAAGAGGACATACCATTAATTCCATTTTCCACTTTTCATTAAATTAAAATTAATTTTTCAATTTTTTACATATTTCCCTATTATAGGTGCTAATGTATAATACAGATAGCGATTTGTTTTTTAACCAAATATTTGTATCTGGCTTCTGCCCGAGTGGCACCTCTAAAACTGTTGCCATTATCTAGCTGATCATGATAATCGACCCTCCCTCCTGGGTATCTGGCCCGTTGAGGTGTTGGTATTTATTACCTATTGGTTGGGATTTGATTTCCAGTTTGTTTTATAGAGAGGCTTACCACTGCCCAATTAGTACATTTAATTATAGAAAGTTCCTGTCCTCTTAGAATAAGAATCACTTTTAGATGAAATGATTGTTATTTTTAGCTGATCACAATACAATTTTTGCCGATTTTTAACAGGGCGGATCCGGGCTCCAGACCTCCATGCGGAAGTTAGGTGGTTCCATCCCATGACTCAGAACGAGGCTTGGTTCCCTGCCTCCTTATATACCGCGATACGTCAGTGCGTCGCCCGTGCCCCAGACGACGTCGTTATATGACGAAACGCACGTCGGAAGGTTGGACGTGCTGACGTCATCTCTGCAGTGGATGGGTGTTCGCCTGTTTACCGACCGGTTTTACTGGCCGGCTTTACATTTTAATCTTCTTTTACCATGTAAGTTCATAGATTTTTTTACTTAAATAAACTGATTATTGTACGGGTTACACTATGTGAGTCCCTCTTCATTTTTTTGGTGGCTGACCGATACCATTGTGGCTCAAGTATCCACCCACATCTACCTGGAGGCTTGTGGTGGTTTGTCCAGGTGCTGTCGCTGCTGCCTTGAATGAAGGACCCTGGCTGGGTTGTAGCCACAGGCTTCCTTAAGCTTGCTATCTGGTAATCTTGTAATTTATACGGAGGAGGTACACTAGTCCATTGGTGCTTCTTGGTGAAGTTGTGGATTGACCTTTTTCCTAGGATGTCACTCATCTGATTATCTGATATCACAGACTTTTTCACATTATACTGTTTATTTTTCATCACACTCATTTGGCTATTATATTCACGGACTTCTTCACAATACTTCACGTTATCATTGCTTTAGGTATTTCTGTTATTTAAGCGCAGCTTTATTGTTCTTATTGTTTATGGTGTGTATCTCACTTTCTAGCTGCAGATTTTAGTTTTGGGTCGATTTGGGTTAGCGCCGTGTTCCATATATTCCATATTTGTATATATTCGTTTCACGCGGCTTCACCTGCAGCTGTAGGGCGGAGTCAGAGTCCTCGTAGATCCGCCTTGCTAGACCTCCGTTCTGCAATGACATCTTCTCCAAAAAGCCGTAATCCACATCCCAACCGAACCCCAGACTGTACAGCGTGGCCACGCCCTCCGTGGCGCTCTTCACGTTCCTCATTATCGTGTCCAGATCTATGACTCCTGGGAGAAAAAAATAACCCAGAGTTAAGAAATGTTTCATTTTCCTGTATAATGAGCTACATTTCTGCTGGCATGTAACCTGTGAAAAGAGCTCCTCCCTCCTCCTAGCACATGATTGGCTGGCCACTGTCATTGGTAGAATCTTGAACCTCCACCCCCCCCCGTGCTTCTATTACATTGTATCATGTGCCATTGGTCACCCTTCTGGTCCCTCAGCGTCTTTTTATTAAAATAATTGTTGTTGGAATGTCTCCAGCATTCACAAGTAACCCCCATATTGTGTATAATATTGTTTTTAGCTCCATCTAGTGGTCATAATGTGGTATTTTCCTGATTAAGGTATTTCAGGAAGGTACTGCATTATGGCCACTAGATGGAGCTAATGATTATAGGAATGAAAATATTAGGAATGGGAATGGAGCGAGTCTCGGCTCCAAACATCAGCGTGGAGTGAAGGAGAGGTCCCTCAAGCCGCACATCGCTGCAAAGATCAGGGGCCAGGCCACGCCTCCAACGCATTTCGCTCCGCTCCCTTCCCCCAGAGCTTAGTCATGGGGAACATGACTGCCACATACTTCATTAGTGGATTGCAGTCATGTGGGACCTCTTCTTCACTACATACCCCTTAATTAACCCTTGAAAGTACACCTGTCACTGTGATTGATGTAAAGGTAGGTACCAAGAAGTTCCTCCATATACTACGCGGCAGTGGTCTCCAAACTGCGGCCAGGGGACAGATGTGAGCCTTTTCTTGCCTGTATCCGGCCCCTGGGGCACTATTCCTCCCACTGACACCAATGATGGGGCACTATTCCTCCCACTGACACCAATGATGGGGCACTATTCCTTCCACTGACACCAATGATGGGGCACTATTCTTCAAACTGATACCAATGATGGGGCACTATTCCTCCCACAGATTCCAATGATGGGGCACTATTCCTCCCACTGATACCAATTATGGGGCGCTATTCCTCCCACTGATACCAATGATGGGGCACTATTCCTCCCACTGACACCAATGATGGGGCACTAATCCTCCCACTGATACCAATGATGGGGCACTATTCCTCCCACTGATACCAATTATGGGGCGCTATTCCTCCCACTGACACCAATGATGGGGCACTATTCCTCCCACTGACACCAATGATGGGGCACTAATCCTCCCACTGATACCAATGATGGGGCACTATTCCTCCCACTGATACCAATGATGGGGCACTATTCCTCCCACTGATACCAATGATGGGATACTATTCCTCCCACTGATACCAATGATGGGGCACTATTCCTCCCACTGATACCAATGATGGGGCACTATTCCTCCCGTGGGAGTAAATCATGGAACATGGTTTACTTCCACTGCCCACAGTCCGGCCCCCCTTATGCCTGAAGGACAGTAAAATTGCCCTTTGCTTAGAAAGTTTAAGAACCCTTCCCTGCTATAACGGGACCAACTCTCCAGCTCCCAAACCGCCCACTTCAGTGCTCAGCTTTCTATTGGTCAGAGAGATATGGTTGGAGGGGTAAGGGCTCATGTTAATGGGGCTTGTTTCCCTCCATTGGTTGTCAAATGCAAGGAAGCAATAGGAGTCCCCAATGACATGAACCCTAATGGGTGGAGTTTGCATACAAAAAGGGGTGGAGACTAAATTGAGATATAACCAGGTACCATCAGATCCTGCCAGAAATCCAGCTCAAGCTAACCGCCTGTGTACTCTGCAGTGACATCAGCCCTGCCCAGCTTACTTCTCTGAACTACGGAACACCTTCCCCCCCCATTTTATGAAGATAGGAGAGGGAGGTGGACTGTAGTCCTTGCCTTAGGGTGACAAGTTTGCTCCTCCATAGATACAGCACGGTGAGTGAGTGTTGTCACCCTGGGACAGGAAGTGTGTTACTGGCAGGATCACCAGGTTATAATAAAGAAAGAAAACTAATGCAGCCGCCACATTGAAGGACTGATAAGCTGCATAATGTGACATTTCTGTCCTTTAGGTTTAGATGTCAGGTCATGGGGGGGCGCCATAATTCAGGGCTTCTTACCAGAGGTGGGGTCCCCATCAGACAGGAAGATGATGATTGAGGTGCTGATCTCAGGGAGCGCTTTGCTTGTTCGCTCATTTCTCAGCATTTCAGCAGCAGCTACTAAAGCCGCATTGATATTCGTGCCTGAAAGAGAACCGAGATACACCGAATAATAATATTCGACTATAGAGAGTGTTACAATGTATCCTCCCCCGAGGTGTCACACATCCCCCCTCTATACACCGAATAATAATATCCGACTATAGAGAGTGTTACAATGTATCCTCCCCCGAGGTGTCACACATCCCCCCTGTATACACCAAATAATAATATCCTACTATAGAGAGTGTTACAATGTATCCTCCCCCGAGGTGTCAACCATCACCCCCCACCCTGTATACACCGAATAATAATATACGACTATAGAGAGTGTTACAATGTATCCTCCCCCGAGGTGTCACACATCCCCCCCCTGTATACACCGAATAATAATATCCGACTATCGAGAGTGTTACAATGTATCCTCCCCCGAGGTGTCACACATCCCCCCCCCCCACCCTGTATACACCATATAATAATATCCGACTATAGAGAGTGTTACAATGTATCCTCCCCCGAGGTGTCACACATCCCCCCCTCACCCTGTATACACCGAATAATAATATCCGACTATAGAGAGTGTTACATTGTATCCTCCCCCGAGGTGTCACACATCCCCCCCCTGTATACACCGAATAATAATATCCGACTATAGAGAGTGTTACATTGTATCCTCCCCCGAGGTGTCACACATCCCCCCCCTGTATACACCGAATAATAATATCCGACTATCGAGAGTGTTACAATGTATCCTCCCCCGAGGTGTCACACATCCCCCCCCCACCCTGTATACACCATATAATAATATCCGACTATAGAGAGTGTTACAATGTATCCTCCCCCGAGGTGTCACACATCCCCCCCCACCCTGTATACACCATATAATAATATCCGACTATAGAGAGTGTTACAATGTATCCTCCCCCGAGGTGTCACACATCCCCCCCTCACCCTGTATACACCGAATAATAATATCCGACTATAGAGAGTGTTACAATGTATCCTCCCCCGAGGTGTCACACATCCCCCCCTCACCCTGTATACACCGAATAATAATATCCGACTATAGAGAGTGTTACAATGTATCCCGCCCCCCTGGATACACCGTATAATAATATCAGATTAATAGATGATTAAAATGTATCCTTTTCTGAGGTGTCACCCCCAAAAGCCCCGCCCCCCGGATACACCGTATAAATTCAATGTATCCTCCTCCGAGGTGTCACACATCCCCACCCCCCACCACCTTATACACCGTATAATATTATCAGACTAATATATGATTACAATGTATCCTCCCCTGAGGTGTCACCCTCACCAGCCCTGCCCCCTGGATACACTGTATATTATTATCAGACCAATATATGAATACAATGTATCATTGCCCGAGGTGTCAGACCCCCCTCCATATCGTACCCCCTCTCGCCGTGATCTGTGCAACAAATTCCTTGGCACTTTTGATATTATCCGGCGCGGCTTTCACCAGATTATTCTTCCATTTTGAAACGTCTTCGTTAAATTTTAAAATGCCGACGTGATCTTCCTCCGGGAGCTCTTCCAAGATTTTTGTGAAGGCTTCAAATGTCTACAAATAAAAAAAAAGAGCCCAGGAAGAAGTTTAAAGCTGCAGTTTGATCTGCTTATATTTCACCTTCCCTGCCTCCCCCTCCCCCATCAACAAACTAATGAATTTTTTTAATAAAGTCTTTCCATTTTCATTACATATTTATTTTAGTTGCTGTGATGTCATCACTGGGTCTCTCTGTTCTGTGCAATGGCGGCCAATCACGGCCTGCCTCAGTACTCCTCAACTCTGATGCAAGCAGTGGGTGGGCCTTTGGGAGGAGTTATGCAAATATCAAAATACCTTGGAGGAAGGGGTGTCAGTCTGGAGGAGTGGGAGTTCCTAGGCAGGCTGTATTTGCATAGGTAACGCCCACAGGTGACGCTGAGCCGCAACTGAAATGAAATCCAATGACTGAAAGGGGCGGGGCCAGGGACAGTCAGGATGCCCAACCTGTGACCCTTCAGCTGCAGAACTACAAGTCCCATGATGCTTTGCAAGGCTGACAGTTACAAGCATGGTTCTCAAAAGCAGAGGCATTATGGGACTTGTAGTTCCACAACAGCTGGACGTCCTCCAGCCAGGAAATGAGGCGGGGCTCCATCTGACTTCCTGCAGCTTCTAATGCATAGGGCGAGAAGCTCACAGTGTGCAGTGAAATCAGAGGAAGCCGTTTCAGTCCAGGAGAGGAGCCGGTAGAACTGTGCAAGACGGAAGGGGGGGGGGGCGGGGAGGATTTAAGTGCTTTAAATTTGTTTTCCTGGGAGAAATCCCCACCCCCCTCTCTTTGTTACAGTCAGCCAATAAGAGGCTTGCAACAGCACTATAGGCAACTTACACATCTCCAGAGACAACTTGGATGGACTGTGAGCTCTGCTGCAATAATGTACATTTTTACATATTTTTTACACCGCTATGGTATATGTTGGCTTCTCATAAAGAAACAATAATAGAGAAGAGCACGGGAGTCAGATTTGTTTTTCAGGTGACCACTGGAGATTGTTTTATTGTAATTGTTATCGATCGATTTCCTCCTTCCATCCCTAGGATGGATTTTAGAGCTGACAATTATCCTCTCACAATCAATGATTGGTTTCACCTGCTGCATCTTGCGTCCTCTCATCGATCCGCTGCAGTCGATGACAAACACCACGTTTTTAGGCAGCCTGGCGAGGCTGCTGGGAGCGAAGTAATGTACAAAGTATCCATTGACGATCTGTGAGTGGGATACAAATGTGAAATGATAATGATATTAATGGAAAGTCCATGTACTGGCAGGAGCATGCTCGCTAGTGTTCACTTCCACTGTATTGGCTCTGATTGATCACA
Source organism: Aquarana catesbeiana (assembly GCF_042186555.1). Lineage (NCBI taxonomy): Eukaryota > Metazoa > Chordata > Amphibia > Anura > Ranidae > Aquarana > Aquarana catesbeiana. Next base: position 5,598,315 of record NC_133330.1, on the reverse strand, counting down.
TGACATCACTACACTATGAGCTCTCACTGCATTGGTTCTGAATAATCACATGACATTCCACGACCAGCATTCACTATACTGGCTTACCTGACATCTTCAAAAAAACCAGCTTTCATGGCATTGGTTCTGAGTGATCACATGGCATCTCCATGCTGCCATCTTCTACAACATTGGCTCTTGCTAATCACATGACACCATCAGGCTGCCAGTGTTAGCTTTATATTAGAACATGTGACTGCATTATCAGATTTCTCCATTGACTTGCATAACCATATGATTTCACAATGCCTACTGTCTCCTCATTGGCTCTGGATGATCATATGACCCAACCACACCCCCAGCATTCACTAAACTGTCTCTGAGTGGTCACATGACATCAGCACACTCCCAACTTTCACTAGATTGGCTCTAAATGCACACATGACATTATCACACTCCCAACTTTGACTATATTGCCCCTAAGGAGTCACATGACATCATAAAACTCCCAGCTTTCACTACATTGGTCCTTAGGAGTCACGTGACATCATCAAACTCCCAGCTTTCACTATATTGGCCCTGAGGAGTCACATGACATCAAAAGACTCCCAGCTTTCACTATATTGCCCCTGAGGAGTCACATGACATCATCAAACTCCCAGCTTTCACTAGAATGCCCCTGAGGAGTCACATGACATCATCACACTCCCAGATTTCACTACATTGGCCCTGAGGAGACACATGACATCATCAAACTCCCAGCTTTCACTAGAATGCCCCTGAGGAGTCACATGACATCATCAAACTCCCAGCTTTCACTAGATTGCCACTGAGGAGTCACATGACATCATCAAACTCACAGCTTTCACTATATTGCCCCTGAGGAGTCACATGACATCATCAAACTCACAGATTTCACTAGATTGCCCCTAAGGAGTCACATGACTGACTCTGACTACTCACATTATATTACATTTTCCCAACCAAATCAGCAGCCTTGAAGATCCCTATTAGAATAAAGGAAAGTTTTATTTTAGGTTTCTGAAAACGAACCTGGATGTTTCCAGCAGTTGTTTCTCTCTTCACGTCGTATTTTATTGTAAACTCGCCATCCAGAAGGGTTTCAGAGCAGATGGCACATTTACGCTGCTGGTGCATGGTGGGCTTAAAGGTGATATGTGCCTGAAAAGTATACATTGTGTCAGCCAGAATAACTTCAGTGCGAAACCCAAAAGCAAAGGAAGACAAATGCAGACAAAGGGGGACCAAGAAAGGCATAGGAAGACCAAGGAAGACAATTAAAGACTAATGAGGGCCAACCAAGGAAAGCAAAGGAAGGCAAATGAAAACAAAAGAGGGTCAATGAAAGCAAAGAGAGACAAATGCAGAAAATGGAAGACAAAGGAAGACAAATGAAGACTAAGGGGGGCCAAGGAAAGCAAAGGAAAAAAAAGAAGACTAAGGAGGGCCAAGGAAAGCAAAGCATGACTATGGAAGACAAAAGAAGACCAAGAAAGGCAAAGAAAGACAAATGAAGGCTAAGGAGAGCAAAGGAAAAACAAGGAAGACAAATGAAGACTATGGACAACCAGGGAAAGCATAGGAAGACCAAGGAAGAAAAAGGAGGACCAAGAAAGGCAAAGGAAAACCGAGGGAGACATATTAAGATTAAGAAGGGCAAAGGAAAGCAAAGGAAGACCAAGGAAGACAAATGAAGACCAAGGAGGGTTAAGAACAGCAAAGGAAGACCAAGAAAATCAAATGAAGACTAAGGAGGGCCAGGCAAAGCAAAGGAAGTCCAGGGAAGACAAATAAAGACTAAGCAGGGCCAAGGAAAGCAAAGGCAAATCAAGGAAGACTATAGAAGACAAAGGAGCTCTAAGGAGGGCTAAAGAGTATTAGGGAAGACAAAGGGAACCCAAGGAAGAAAAGATAGACCAAGGAGGACAAAAAGGAAGACCAAGAAAGACCAAGGAAGACAAAGAAAGACCAAGGAGGAACAAGGAGGACGAGGGAAGGCAAAAGAAGACCAAGGAAGACAAAGGAAGATCAAGAAAGACAAAGGAAGACCAAAGAAGACAAAAGAAGGGCAAAGGATGACCAAGCAAGGCAAATAAAGACCAAGGAGGACTAGGAAATACAAAGGAGGACCAAGAAAGAGCAAGGAAGACAAAGAAATGCTTTGGAGGACAAGGTAAGGCAAAGGAAAAAGAAACAAGATAAAGGTAGACTGGCCTTGTTTCCCGTGTGACTTTTTGTAACCACATCCACGAGTTCATTTGTGATGAAGGTTCCATGAGCCTCCACAAAGCTGATTTCCTGGGGCTCAATGATGTCCACGTTTATCTGTCAAACAATACATATACAATTCTGGTTCAGATCCCATTGTATGTTGTGTCAGACATTAATTGATGTCAGTCTGGTGGAGTGGGCATTTCTATGCAGGCTTCTTTTGCATGCAGACCACTTTAGGTATTGCCCACATGTGATGCTTGGCCTCCATGACTGAAATAACTGAAATCCATTAAATGAAAGGGGCAGGGCAAGCCAGGGACAGTCTGGCCGGGGAGGAAAGGACTAGATAATGCTGGATGTCCTCCAGACGGGGAATAATAATATAATAATCTGCCCTGCTACAGCTTCTAAAGCACATTGTGAGAAGCTCACAGTATGCAATGAAAACAGAGTAAGCCATTTCAGTACAGGAGAGGACCATGCACAACTAAATGACTGAAGGGAAGGCTGGAGGTCAGATATAACCCCTCTCCACCAGTAGATATAGACTTCTTATACAGGATGAGGGATCCCTCACAGATGATCATCTTACCTGAAAGTTTTCTACCAGCTGCTTTGGTTGCACTTTGATCTGCAGCTCATAACTCCCATGATGCCGTTTCAGTAACTCCTCATAGGTCAGTTTGAAGATGGCGGTGGCCCGCGCCCCAACATTCACACAGATTTTGAAGTTTTCCATTTTCCTTCCCGTTGATCTAAATTTTCCAAATGTTACATTATAAACTGACAGTGACACTCATCAAATTGTGCTTTATGTGAATTCTACGTATCATGTCACCATGGAAGAGTTACTTATCAAATGATAAATCTACAATCAATCCGTTATCCAAAACGAATACACACAACTCCGCATGTGAAATCGGGAAGTTTGCCATTCTTGTATCCTCTCTGCGGCAGACAGCTGGAGGTAACATTCTTGTCACAAGGTATGTAAAGAATACTTTTCCCAATTGTGTAAGATGGAGGGGGAGGAGTCAAAGGAGAGAGAGAGTCATATTTATAGGTGAAGGTCTGTCTTAAAGAGAGAAGGGTAAGGAGGAGTTCATTAGTACTAATTAGAGTAAACTAGAGTTAATAAAGGGTTCCTGTGAAAGAAATGTTAGTGATACAAAAGTAACAATGTCTCTATCTCTTACCTGGTCAATGTTTATAAACAATGTTACTTTGTATCTCTCTATCTCAAATCTGATCAATGTTTATAAACAATGTTACTTTGTATCTCTCTATCTCCTGTCTGATCAATGTTCATAAACAATGTTACTTTGTATCTCTCTATCTCCTGTCTGATCAATGTTTATAAACAATGTTATTTTATATCTCTCTATCTTCCGTCTGATCAATGTTTATAAACAATGTTACTTTGTATCTCTCGATCTCCTGTCTGATCAATGTTTATAAACAATGTTACTTTGTATCTCTCTATCTCCTGTCTGATCAATGTTTATAAACAATGTTACTTTGTATCTCTCGATCTCCTGTCTGATCAGAGTTTATAAACAATGTTACTTTGTATCTCTCTATCTCCTGTCTGATCAATGTTTATAAACAATGTTATTTTATATCTCTCTATCTTCCGTCTGATCAATGTTTATAAACAATGTTACTTTGTATCTCTCTATCTCCTGTCTGATCAATGTTTATAAACAATGTTATTTTATATCTCTCTATCTCCCGTCTTATCAATGTTTATAAACAATGTTACTTTGTATCTCTCGATCTCCTGTCTGATCAATGTTTATAAACAATGTTACTTTGTATCTCTCGATCTCCTGTCTGATCAATGTTTATAAACAATGTTACTTTGTATCTCTCTATCTCCCATCTGATCAATGTTTATAAACAATGTTACTTTATATTTCTCTATCTCCTGTCTGAACAACATTTATCCTGGAGACACAACAGAAAAAAGCAAATCTCTGCTATATGAGGGAAATCTCCTCCTAGTTGTCACCAGAGCAGGTGACCCCACATTGGAAGGTCACCTTCCTATTCTTCTTCTGGTGGATCGCCAATAATATATCTTTCTGTCCCGGTGACAAATCTAGAGGATGAATCACCCAGTAAACAGCAATAAAAATCTGACAGGGGTTATAATCCTTCCTGACTTCATACAAAGCTAAAAAAGAATAAGCAGGGAATGTCCCATAGAAGGTGGAGGAGGGGATACAATGGTGACACCTACTGGACAAGCCCGGCACTTTCCCCCCGGGACACCGCTCGATCGTACTGCTGCTCTGCGTCCTCCTTCTTCTTTACCATGCCGTCAGTTGTCACTCCGTCTACCGTCCTTCAACATAAAAGAGGCTTTTCAAAATTATATTCTGGTGGTCATTAGAAGATACTTTGTATTATTCTCTATACATGAAGACAAATCCGGATGAAACAAATGGAATCTTTTTTTTTATTATATTTTATTCTTTTCCCCTTGCCAGGTGTGTTGGGGTGATAAATAATAAATAGGAATGTCACCGCATTGCACCATCGATGGATCATGCATTGCGATAACGCACAGCGAGACACCCCAATATATCAATGAGGATCGATTCCCTCCGCTCGGGGCGGGACGGCGCTCACATGCTGAAGTTGGTGATGAACGCGGTTTTGGGAAGTTCCACATCGAAGATCGCCTCCTGAGAAGAGTTCCCCGTGTTCTGGATCTCCGTAGTGATCAGAGTCCGGGCAAATCGGGACGTGACCTTACAATCGATGTCCATTCTGTAGATGTCCATCGAGGATCCCACCTGCAGAGAGATCACACATCTGAAAATGGAGACCTCAAGGCCCTGTACAGAGGAGCTTACACTCTAATGTCCCCTCCCCCGCAGTCACATCAGTCTCTGTACAGAGGAGCTTACACTCTAATGTCCCCTCCCCCGCAGTCACATCAGTCTCTGTACAGAGGAGCTTACACTCTAATGTCCCCTCCCCCGCAGTCACATCAGTCTCTGTACAGAGGAGCTTACACTCTAATGTCCCCTCCCCCCACAGTCACATCAGTCTCTGTACAGAGGAGCTTACACTCTAATGTCCCCTCCCCCACACAGTCACATCAGTCTCTGTACAGAGGAGCTTACACTCTAATGTCCCCTCCCCCCCACAGTCACATCAGTCTCTGTACAGAGGAGCTTACACTCTAATGTCCCCTCCCCCCCACAGTCACATCAGTCTCTATACAGAGGAGCTTACACTCTAATGTCCCCTCCCCCACAGTCACATCAGTCTCTCTACAGAGGAGCTTACACTCTTATGTCCCCTCCCCCACAGTCACATCAGTCTCTGTACAGAGGAGCTTACACTCTAATGTCCCCTTCCCCCACAGTCACATCAGTCTCTATACAGAGGAGCTTACACTCTAATGTCCCCTCCCCCCACAGTCACATCAGTCTCTGTACAGAGGAGCTTACACTCTAATGTCCCCTCCCCCACAGTCACATCAGTCTCTGTACAGAGGAGCTTACACTCTAATGTCCCCTCCCCCCACAGTCACATCAGTCTCTATACAGAGGAGCTTACACTCTAATGTCCCCTCCCCCCACAGTCATATCAGTCTCTATACAGAGGAGCTTACACTCTAATGTCCCCTCCCCCACAGTCACATCAGTCTCTGTACAGAGGAGCTTACACTCTAATGTCCCCTCCCCCACAGTCACATCAGTCTCTATACAGAGGAGCTTACACTCTAATGTCCCCTCCCCCCACAGTCACATCAGTCTCTGTACAGAGGAGCTTACACTCTAATGTCCCCTCCCCCCACAGTCACATCAGTCTCTGTACAGAGGAGCCTACACTCTAATGTCCCCTCCCCCCACAGTCACATCAGTCTCTATACAGAGGAGCTTACACTCTAATGTCCTCTCCCCCACAGTCACATCAGTCTCTGTACAGAGGAGCTTACACTCTAATGTCCCCTCCCCCACAGTCACATCAGTCTCTGTACAGAGGAGCTTACACTCTAATGTCCCCTCCCCCCACACATCAGTCTCTGTACAGAGGAGCTTACACTCTAATGTCCCCTCCCCCCACAGTCACATCAGTCTCTGTACAGAGGAGCTTACACTCTAATGTTCCCTCCCCCACAGTCACATCAGTCTCTATACAGAGGAGCTTACACTCTAATGTCCCCTCCCCCCACAGTCACATCAGTCTCTGTACAGAGGAGCTTACACTCTAATGTCCCCTCCCCCCACAGTCACATCAGTCTCTATACAGAGGAGCTTACACTCTAATGTCCCCTCCCCCCCACAGTCACATCAGTCTCTGTACAGAGGAGCTTACACTCTAATGTCCCCTCCCCCCACAGTCACATCAGTCTCTATACAGAGGAGCTTACACTCTAATGTCCCCTCCCCCCCACAGTCACATCAGTCTCTGTACAGAGGAGCTTACACTCTAATGTCCCCTCCCCCCACAGTCACATCAGTCTCTATACAGAGGAGCTTACACTCTAATGTCCCCTCCCCCCACAGTCACATCAGTCTCTATACAGAGGAGCTTACACTTCAATGTCCCCTCCCCCACAGTCACATCAGTCTCTATACAGAGGAGCTTACACTCTAATGTCCCCTCCCCCACAGTCACATCAGTCTCTATACAGAGGAGCTTACACTCTAATGTCCCCTCCCCCACAGTCACATCAGTCTCTATACAGAGGAGCTTACACTCTAATGTCCCCTCCCCCACAGTCACATCAGTCTCTGTACAGAGGAGCTTACACTCTAATGTCCCCTCCCCCACAGTCACATCAGTCTCTGTACAGAGGAGCTTACACTCTAATGTCCCCTCCCCCACAGTCACATCAGTCTCTATACAGAGGAGCTTACACTCTAATGTCCCCTCCCCCCACAGTCACATCAGTCTCTATACAGAGGAGCTTACACTCTAATGTCCCTCCCCCCACAGTCACATCAGTCTCTATACAGAGGAGCTTACACTCTAATGTCCCCTCCCCCACAGTCACATCAGTCTCTGTACAGAGGAGCTTACACTCTAATGTCCCCTCCCCCACAGTCACATCAGTCTCTATACAGAGGAGCTTACACTCTAATGTCCCCTCCCCCACAGTCACATCAGTCTATATACAGAGGAGCTTACACTCTAATGTCCCCTCCCCCACAGTCACATCAGTCTCTGTACAGAGGAGCTTACACTCTAATGTCCCCTCCCCCACAGTCACATCAGTCTCTATACAGAGGAGCTTACACTCTAATGTCCCCTCCCCCCACAGTCACATCAGTCTCTGTACAGAGGAGCTTACACTCTAATGTCCCCTCCCCCCACACATCAGTCTCTATACAGAGGAGCTTACACTCTAATGTCCCCTCCCCCCACAGTCACATCAGTCTCTATACAGAGGAGCTTACACTCTAATGTCCCCTCCCCCCACAGTCACATCAGTCTCTATACAGAGGAGCTTACACTCTAATGTCCCCTCCCCCCACAGTCACATCAGTCTCTATACAGAGGAGCTTACACTCTGATGTCCCCTCCCCCCACAGTCACATCAGTCTCTATACAGAGGAGCTTACACTCTAATGTCCCCTCCCCCACAGTCACATCAGTCTCTATACAGAGGAGCTTACACTCTAATGTCCCCTCCCCCCACACATCAGTCTCTATACAGAGGAGCTTACACTCTAATGTCCCCTCCCCCCACAGTCACATCAGTCTCTATACAGAGGAGCTTACACTCTAATGTCCCCTCCCCCCACAGTCACATCAGTCTCTGTACAGAGGAGCTTACACTCTAATGTCCCCTCCCCCCACAGTGACATCAGTCTCTATACTGAGGAGCTTACACTCTAATGTCCCCTCCCCCCACAGTCATATCAGTCTCTATACAGAGGAGCTTACACTCTAATGTCCCCTCCCCCCACAGTCACATCAGTCTCTGTACAGAGGAGCTTACACTCTAATGTCCCCTCCCCCACACATCAGTCTCTATACAGAGGAGCTTACACTCTAATGTCCCCTCCCCCCACAGTCACATCAGTCTCTGTACAGAGGAGCTTACACTCTAATGTCCCCTCCCCCACACATCAGTCTCTGTACAGAGGAGCTTACACTCTAATGTCCCCTCCCCCCACAGTGACATCAGTCTCTATACAGAGGAGCTTACACTCTAATGTCCCCTCCCCCCACAGTCACATCAGTCTCTGTACAGAGGAGCTTACACTCTAATGTCCCCTCCCCCCACAGTCACATCAGTCTCTATACAGAGGAGCTTACACTCTAATGTCCCCTCCCCCCACAGTCACATCAGTCTCTGTACAGAGGAGCTTACACTCTAATGTCCCCTCCCCCCACAGTCACATCAGTCTCTGTACAGAGGAGCTTACACTCTAATGTCCCCTCCCCCCACAGTCACATCAGTCTCTGTACAGAGGAGCTTACACTCTAATGTCCCCTCCCCCCACAGTCACATCAGTCTCTATACAGAGGAGCTTACACTCTAATGTCCCCTCCCCCCACAGTCACATCAGTCTCTGTACAGAGGAGCTTACACTCTAATGTCCCCTCCCCCCACAGTCACATCAGTCTCTGTACAGAGGAGCTTACACTCTAATGTCCCCTCCCCCCCACAGTCACATCAGTCTCTATACAGAGGAGCTTACACTCTAATGTCCCCTCCCCCCACAGTCACATCAGTCTCTGTACAGAGGAGCTTACACTCTAATGTCCCCTCCCCCACAGTCACATCAGTCTCTGTACAGAGGAGCTTACACTCTAATGTCCCCTCCCCCCACAGTCACATCAATCTCTATACAGAGGAGCTTACACTCTAATGTCCCCTCCCCCCACAGTCACATCAGTCTCCATACAGAGGAGCTTACACTCTAATGTCCCCTCCCCCCACAGTCACATCAGTCTGTATACAGAGGAGCTTACACTCTAATGTCCCCTCCCCCACAGTCACATCAGTCTCTGTACAGAGGAGCTTACACTCTAATGTCCCCTCCCCCACAGTCACATCAGTCTCTATACAGAGGAGCTTACACTCTAATGTCCCCTCCCCCACAGTCACATCAGTCTCTGTACAGAGGAGCTTACACTCTAATGTCCCCTCCCCCACAGTCACATCAGTCTCTGTACAGAGGAGCTTACACTCTAATGTCCCCTCCCCCCACAGTCACATCAGTCTCTATACAGAGGAGCTTACACTCTAATGTCCCCTCCCCCCACAGTCACATCAGTCTCTATACAGAGGAGCTTACACTCTAATGTCCCCTCCCCCACAGTCACATCAGTCTCTGTACAGAGGAGCTTACACTCTAATGTCCCCTTCCCCCACAGTCACATCAGTCTCTGTACAGAGGAGCTTACACTCTAATGTCCCCTCCCCCACAGTCACATCAGTCTCTGTACAGAGGAGCTTACACTCTAATGTCCCCTCCCCCCCACAGTCACATCAGTCTCTATACAGAGGAGCTTACACTCTAATGTCCCCTCCCCCACAGTCACATCAGTCTCTATACAGAGGAGCTTACACTCTAATGTCCCCTCCCCCCACAGTCACATCAGTCTCTGTACAGAGGAGCTTACACTCTAATGTCCCCTCCCCCCACAGTCACATTAGTCTCTATACAGAGGAGCTTACACTCTAATGTCCCCTCCCCCCACAGTCACATCAGTCTCTGTACAGAGGAGCTTACACTCTAATGTCCCCTCCCCCCACAGTCACATCAGTCTCTATACAGAGGAGCTTACACTCTAATGTCCCCTCCCCCACACAGTCACATCAGTCTCTATACAGAGGAGCTTACACTCTAATGTCCCCTCCCCCACAGTCACATCAGTCTCTATACAGAGGAGCTTACACTCTAATGTCCCCTCCCCCCACAGTCACATCAGTCTCTGTACAGAGGAGCTTACACTCTAATGTCCCCTCCCCCCACAGTCACATCAGTCTCTATACAGAGGAGCTTACACTCTAATGTCCCCTCCCCCCACAGTCACATCAGTCTCTGTACAGAGGAGCTTACACTCTAATGTCCCCTCCCCCACAGTCACATCAGTCTCTGTACAGAGGAGCTTACACTCTAATGTCCCCTCCCCCACAGTCACATCAGTCTCTATACAGAGGAGCTTACACTCTAATGTCCCCTCCCCCCACAGTCACATCAGTCTCTATACAGAGGAGCTTACACTCTAATGTCCCCTCCCCCCCACAGTCACATCAGTCTCTGTACAGAGGAGCTTACACTCTAATGTCCCCTCCCCCACAGTCACATCAGTCTCTATACAGAGGAGCTTACACTCTAATGTCCCCTCCCCCCCACAGTCACATCAGTCTCTGTACAGAGGAGCTTACACTCTAATGTCCCCTCCCCCCACAGTCACATCAGTCTCTATACAGAGGAGCTTACACTCTAATGTGCCCTTCCCCCCCACAGTCACATCAGTCTCTGTACAGAGGAGCTTACACTCTAATGTCCCCTCCCCCACAGTCACATCAGTCTCTGTACAGAGGAGCTTACACTCTAATGTCCCCTCCCCCACAGTCACATCAGTCTGTACAGAGGAGCTTACACTCTAATGTCCCCTCCCCCACACATCAGTCTCTATACAGAGGAGCTTACACTCTAATGTCCCCTCCCCCCACAGTCACATCAGTCTCTGTACAGAGGAGCTTACACTCTAATGTCCCCTCCCCCACACATCAGTCTCTATACAGAGGAGCTTACACTCTAATGTCCCCTCCCCCCACAGTCACATCAGTCTCTGTACAGAGGAGCTTACACTCTAATGTCCCCTCCCCCACACATCAGTCTCTGTACAGAGGAGCTTACACTCTAATGTCCCCTCCCCCCACAGTCACATCAGTCTCTGTACAGAGGAGCTTACACTCTAATGTCCCCTCCCCCACACATCAGTCTCTATACAGAGGAGCTTACACTCTAATGTCCCCTCCCCCCACAGTCACATCAGTCTCTGTACAGAGGAGCTTACACTCTAATGTCCCCTCCCCCACACATCAGTCTCTATACAGAGGAGCTTACACTCTAATGTCCCCTCCCCCCACAGTCACATCAGTCTCTGTACAGAGGAGCTTACACTCTAATGTCCCCTCCCCCACACATCAGTCTCTGTACAGAGGAGCTTACACTCTAATGTCCCCTCCCCCCACAGTCACATCAGTCTCTGTACAGAGGAGCTTACACTCTAATGTCCCCTCCCCCACAGTCACATCAGTCTCTATACAGAGGAGCTTACACTCTAATGTCCCCTCCCCCACAGTCACATCAGTCTCTGTACAGAGGAGCTTACACTCTAATGTCCCCTCCCCCCACAGTCACATCAGTCTCTGTACAGAGGAGCTTACACTCTAATGTCCCCTCCCCCACAGTCACATCAGTCTCTATACAGAGGAGCTTACACTCTAATGTCCCCTCCCCCACAGTCACATCAGTCTCTGTACAGAGGAGCTTACACTCTAATGTCCCCTCCCCCCCACAGTCACATCAGTCTCTATACAGAGGAGCTTACACTCTAATGTCCCCTCCCCCCACAGTCACATCAGTCTCTATACAGAGGAGCTTACACTCTAATGTCCCCTCCCCCCACAGTCACATCAGTCTCTATACAGAGGAGCTTACACTCTAATGTCCCCTCCCCCACAGTCACATCCGTCTCTATACAGAGGAGCTTACACTCTAATGTCCCCTCCCCCCACAGTCACATCAGTCTCTATACAGAGGAGCTTACACTCTAATGTCCCCTCCCCCACAGTCACATCAGTCTCTGTACAGAGGAGCTTACACTCTAATGTCCCCTCCCCCACAGTCACATCAGTCTCTATACAGAGGAGCTTACACTCTAATGTCCCCTCCCCCCCACAGTCACATCAGTCTCTGTACAGAGGAGCTTACACTCTAATGTCCCCTCCCCCACACATCAGTCTCTATACAGAAGAGCTTACACTCTAATGTCCCCTCCCCCACACATCAGTCTCTATACAGAAGAGCTTACACTCACCGGAGCTCCATGGTTTGGTCGGAATTCACACACAGCGAGGAGAACCACCACTATGTTCCTCCACTTGTTAGGAGCCATTTAAAAAAAGTTAAAAAAAAACGTCCTTCCTGAGAACATTGATGGACATTCGGCGTTCAGATTAATGGATAACTTTGTAGAGAAACAAAACCCCCCAAAATGTTTTACACAACCCGAATTTCACAAGCGGTTCCTGTAGGAGGCCAATGAGGAGCTTCACTTCCAATTCTGGAAAGAGTTGTGAGGAAGACGGATCAATAATTGCACATTGATCTGTAGACTGAAAACATTGGCAGGCGCCCTCCGGATGGTCGGCTCCTCTTTGATGGGGGGGGGGGGCCTGTAAACCCGTGACACACGTGTGCTTGAAGAATGTCTCCCCTCCCCCTGAGCCCCGCCCAGAAAAAAAATGATCGAGGCTTGATACACCAACAAAAACCCTTGTAAAATACAGTGAAACCTTGGTTTGAGAGTAACTTGGTTTGAGATCGTTTTGCAAGACAAGCAAAATTGTAAAAAAAAATTTGAACTTGATATACAACTGATCGTTGTATCGTCACAACTGAGTATAAAAGAGAAGAGAGGGCGCCTCTAAGTGTAGTGATATGGTTACATTGAATGAAGGTCCAACATTTAGCAACTCACATGCTTGATGATTAAAACAGACACATCTAATGCCCTGTACACACGGCCGGACTTTCCGGCACACTAGGTCCAACGGTCTTCCCGACGGACATCCGGCGGACTTTCTGAACGAACGGACACGCCCACACACAGACTAAAGTCCGTTCATTTTGAACATGACTCGGGTACGACGGGACTAGAAAAGGAAGTCAATCTTGCCACTTTTATCAGTGAGATTGACACCTTGTGAGCCCCGGCGCAGAGCATCCCAGGCCCCTAGGTCTGGTATGGATTATATGGGGAACCCCCTATGCCGAAAAAACGGCATGGGGGTCCCCCCCAAAATCCATACCAGACCCCGATCCGAGCACGCAGCCTGGCCGGTCAGGAAAGGGGGTGGGGACGAGCGAGTGCCCCCCCCTCCTTAACCGTACCAGGCCGCATGCCCTCAACATGGGGGGCTTCCCGATAGGAACTGGGTCCGGCGGAGTTCCGGCAAGAAGATTCTAGGTCCATCGGAAGTCCAATGAAGCCCACACACGGTCAGATTGTCTAATGGATTGGGTCCGTAGGTATGCCACCCTAGACCACCAGGGATAACAATCAGTGCCCACAATGGATGCCAATCAGTGCCCACAATGGATGCCAATCAGTGCCCACAATGGGCATCATTGACTGGCATCCATCAGTACCATCCATTAGTGTACATCAGTGCTGTGCTGCCTATCAGTGCCCATCCCTGCCGCCTATCAGTGCCCATCCCTGCCGCCTATCGGTGCCCATCCGTGCTGCCTATCAGTGCCCATCCATGCCGCCTATCAGTGCCCATCCCTGCCGCCTATCAGTGCCCATCCGTGCCACCTATCAGTGCCCATCCGTGCCACCTATCAGTGCCCATCCCTGCCACCTATCGGTGCCCATCCGTGCTGCCTATCAGTGCCCATCCGTGCTGCCTATCAGTGCCCATCCGTGCCGCCTATCAGTGCCCATCCCTGCCGCCTATCAGTGCCCATCCGTGCCACCTATCAGTGCCCATCCCTGCCGCCTATCGGTGCCCATCCATGCTGCCTATCAGTGCCCATCCGTGCTGCCTATCAGTGCCCATCCGTGCCGCCTATCAGTGCCCATCCCTGCCGCCTATCGGTGCCCATCCGTGCTGCCTATCAGTGCCCATCCGTGCTGCCTATCAGTGCCCATCCGTGCCGCCTATCAGTGCCCATCCCTGCCGCCTATCAGTGCCCATCTGTGCCGCCTATCAGTGCCCATCCATGCTGCCTATCAGTGCCCATCCGTGCTGCCTATCAGTGCCCAGTGCTACCTATGTGTACCCATCAGTGCTTGCATAACAGTGCCGCCTATCAGTGCCCCATTAGTGCTGCATATTAGTGCCCATCATCAGGGCCCATCAGTGCCGCCTTATCAATGCCCTTCAGTGAAGGAGAAAACTTACTTACTTACAAAGTTTTGTAACATAAAACAAAAAAAAACAAAAAACATTCTTATTTTCAAAAATTTTGGTATTTTTTTATTTCTTTAGCAGAAAATAAAAAATCACAGAGGTGATCAAATACCACCAAAAGAAAGTTCTATTTGTGCGAACAAAATGATAAAAATGTCCTGTGTGTTCAGTGTAACATGACCGCGCAATTGTCATTCAAAGTGCGATAGCGCTGAAAGCTGAAAATTGGTCTGGGCAGGAAGGTGTAGAAGTGCCCCCCGGTATTGAAGGGGTTAATCATCAGCCATGTGAGTTGCTAAATGTTGGACCTTCATTAAATGTAATCATATCGCTACACTTAGAAACGCCCTCTCTTCTCTTTTATACTCTGGAGCTCCTGTTGGATTTTGCTTCTAATCCCCCTTGTGGAGGTTTCCATTTGTGGATGGACATTTTATGGTTACACAACCAATCACATTGCTATAATCTTTTTATATGGACTATAAACTGAAGGATTTATGAATAAATGGTTGTGGGACGAATCATCGGAGTTTCCATTATTTCTTATGGGGAAATTTGCTTTGATATACAAAGTGCTTTGGATTACAAGCATGTTTGTGGAACGAATTATAATCGCAATCCAAGGTTTTAAACATGTGCCCTTATGTGTGCAAAAAATGTAAATAAAAAAAAAAACAAAATAAAAAAAAAATTAAAGCACCCCCCCCCCCCCGCGAGCTCACACGCAGAAGCGAATGCATATGCAAACAACGTTCAAACCGCACACGATCGTTAGAGCGAGAGCTAATATTCTAGCCCAAGACCTCCTCTGTAACTCTGAACATGTAACCTGCAAAAAAAAAAAAAAAAAAAAATTCAAGCATCGCCTGTGGAGATTTTTAAGTACCAACGTTTGGCGCCATTCCACGAGTGTGCGCAAATTTAAAGCGTGACATGTGAGGTATCTATTTACTCGGAGTAACATCATCTTCCACATTATACAACAATTTAGGGCTAACTTTACTCTTTTTTGGGTTTTTTTTTTCATTATTCATGAAAGTGTTTTTTTTCCCCAAAAAAGTTTGAAAAATTACTGCGCAAATACCGTGTGACATAAAAAGTTGCAACGACCACCATTTTATTCCCTAGGGTCTCTGCTAAAAATATATATATATATATATTTTTTTTTTTTTTTGAGGGTTCTGAGTAATTTTCTAGCAAAAAAAATTATGATTTTTACGTGTAGGAGAGGCGTGATGGAATTTGCGCGGTATGGAAGTGGTTAAGCCTAAAACTCATGCAATAACTTGTACAAAAGCCCCAAAAAAGGGAGAAAAAGGACCAAAGATGCTGAAGAGTGAAGGAGGCCAAACACCGGATTCCGCCCAATAAGTATCACATGGACTTCTCTGGACATAGCCGTGTGACCCAACGCAGGTCAGGTCCTTGTCTGGTAATTATGCAATTGAATATGAACTTCTCTCCGGCCTGAAATGCGTGAAAACACCCAGGAAAAGGCCGCAGAAGATCTAACAATAAAAAACACCAAATAAAACACGAATGGGGCCCGAGGCGTATTGGACAGATTTTCCAGCAGTCTCAGCTGCTTCTCTCAAAACTTAAAAAGTGGGGAAAGGAGTACTTATGGAAACCCCATACAGGACAGAGGAGAAGCAAACTGACCCTAAACCACTTCAGTCCCTGGACCACCTTCTCCCTAAACCATATCCCCCACCCCCTCCCCCCAGAGTGTATATTACCATTTTGGCGATGTCTCGGTTCTGTAGATTTTAGTGCTTGTAGACTACCCCAAGTGTTCCTCAACCGGGTGCTGTCTGGGTTTCCTTGGGGTGCAGTGAGTACAGGACCCAATCTACCCTGGATTGGCATCATGAGTTGCCATGGTGCTGGTGGGTCAGCCGCCAGCACCCCAACAACTGATTACACTATAGGTCCAGGATGCATGGCATGTCTCCAGCGTTCAGGAGAAAACGATCTGCTGGGCTGCTGGAGCTCTGAGGTGATTGGGAGGCTCTGATGTGATGGAGGACCTCTGATATTAAAGGGGGGGCTCTGATGTGATGGAGGACCTCTGATATAAAGGGGGGCTCTGATGTTAAGGAGGACCTCTGATATAAAGGGAGGCTCTGATGTGATGGAGGACCTCTGATGTAAAAAGGGGAAAGACTCTGATGTGATGGAAGACCTCTGATATAAAGGGAGGCTCTGATGTGATGGAGGACCTCTGATATAAAGGGAGGCTCTGATGTGATGGAGGACTTCTGATATAAAGGGAGGCTCTGATGTGATGGTGGACTTCTGATATAAAGGGAAGCTCTCATGTAATGGAGGATCTCTGATATAAAAGGGAGGCTCTGATGTGATGGAGGACCTCTGATATAAAGGGAAGCTCTCATGTGATGGAGGACCTCTGATATAAAAGGGAGGCTCTGATGTGATGGAGGACCTCTGATATGAAAGGGAGGCTCTGATGTGATGGAGGACCTCTGATGTAAAAAGGGGAAAGACTCTGATGTGATGGAGGACCTCAAATATGAAAGGGAAGCTCTCATGTGATGGAGGACCTCTGATATAAAAGGGAGGCTCTGATGTGATGGAGGACCTCTGATATAAAAGGGAGGCTCTGATGTGATGGAGGACCTCTGATATAAAAGGGAGGCTCTGATGTGATGGAGGACCTCTGATATGAAAGGGAGGCTCTGATGTGATGGAGGACCTCTGATATAAAAGGGAAGCTCTGATGTGATGGAGGACCTCTGATATAAAGGGGGGCTCTGTTGTGATGGAGGACCTCTGATATGAAAGGGAGGCTCTGATGTGATGGAGGACCTCTGATATAAAGGGGGGCTCTGTTGTGATGGAGGACCTCTGATATGAAAGGGAGGCTCTGATGTGATGGAGGACCTCTGATATGAAAGGGAGGCTCTGATGTGATGGAGGACCTCTGATATAAAGGGAAGCTCTGATGTGATGGAGGACCTCTTATATAAAAGGGAGACTCTGGTGTGATGGAGGACCTCTGATATGAAAGGGAGGCTCTAATGTGATGGAGGACCTCTGATATGAAAGGGAGGCTCTGATGTGATGGAGGACCTCTGATATGAAAGGGAGGCTCTGATGTGATGGAGGACTTCTGATATAAAGGGAAGCTCTGATGTGATGGAGGACCTCTTATATAAAAGGGAGACTCTGATGTGATGGAGGACCTCTGATATGAAAGGGAGGCTCTAATGTGATGGAGGACCTCTGATATGAAAGGGAGGCTCTGATGTGATGGAGGACCTCTGATATGAAAGGGAGGCTCTGATGTGATGGAGGACCTCTGATATGAAAGGAGGCTCTGATGTGATGGAGGACCTCTGATATGAAAGGGAGGCTCTGATGTGATGGAGGACCTCTGATATAAAGGGAAGCTCTGATGTGATGGAGGACCTCTTATATAAAGGGAGACTCTGATGTGATGGGAGGACTTCTGATATAAAGGGAAGCTCTGATGTGATGGAGGACCTCTATATAAAAGGGAGACTCTGATGTGATGGAGGACCTCTGATATGAAAGGGAGGCTCTAATGTGATGGAGGACCTCTGATATGAAAGGGAGGCTCTGATGTGATGGAGGACCTCTGATATGAAAGGGAGGCTCTGATGTGATGGAGGACCTCTGATATGAAAGGGAGGCTCTGATGTGATGGAGGACCTCTGATATGAAAGGAGGCTCTGATGTGATGGAGGACCTCTGATATAAAGGGAAGCTCTGATGTGATGGAGGACCTCTTATATAGAAAGGGAGACTCTGATGTGATGGAGGACTTCTGATATAAAGGGGAAGCTCTGATGTGATGGAGGACCTCTTATATAAAAGGGAGACTCTGATGTGATGGAGGACTTCTGATATAAAGGGAGGCTCTGATGTGATGGAGGACCTCTGATATGAAAGGGAGGCTCTGATGTGATGGAGGACCTCTAATATAAAGGGGAAGCTCTGATGTGATGGAGGACCTCTGATATAAAGGGGGGGCACAGCTTTGACGAAGAAGGGACGTTCCCTTCGAAACGCGTCAGC
>NC_133330.1:5548631-5579406 GCF_042186555.1 Aquarana catesbeiana | reverse complement strand
TGTCCGCCGCATTATCGCAGTCCCATTATAAGTCGCTGATCACCACCATTAGTAGTATATAAAATAAATCCCAGTATATATCCCGTAATTTGCAGACGTTATAACTTTCACGCAAACCGATCAATATACGCTTATTGGGATTTTTTTTTAAAACAAAAATATTTAGCAGAATACATTTTGGCCTAAATTTATAAAGAAATTGGATTTTTTTGAAATTATGTTTTTTTTTTGTTTTTTAATTTTCTGTCTTATTTTTGATTATGTAATAAAAAATAAAAAACCCAGAAGGTGATCAAATACCACCAAAAGAAATCTCTATTTGTGTGAAAAAAAAACGGTATAAATATCATTTGGGTACAGCGCCGCCTGTCTGTGTAATTACCAGTTAAAGGAGCGCAGTGCTGAATAGAAACGGGGGGGGGGGGGTAAAACCTTCCGGAGGTCAAGAGGTTAAATATAATACAGTAAAACCTCGGATTGTGAGCAACGCGGTTTGCAAGCGTTTCGCAATACAAGCTATTATTATTTTTTAATTCTGACTCGATTTGCGAGCGTTGTCTCGCAAAAGACGAGAAGGTTTTAAACCTCTGAGGTGTGCAGTACCGCATGTGGCCAGAGGTGTGGGGGGGGGGCACCGGTGATGCTCGGAGTCGCTCAGAAACACTCCATTGGTCTCCGAGCTTCTCCGAGTGTTTCCGGTGCCCCCCCTCCCCCCACCTCTGGCCACATGCGGTACTGCATAGACAAGCAGTGACACTGGAACGAATTATCTGAGTTTCCATTGATTCCTGTGGGTGAAACTCACTTTGATATACAAGTACCTTGGATTACAAACATTTTTCTGGAATGAATTACGCCTGAATCCAGGATACCACTATAATATTGATTGAGAGTGTAAAGTCCGTCTGTAAGCGCTGTAATCCCAGGATTCACCAGCAGATGGCGCTGCATGGATTAGGAACACACACAAACCTATCGGATTTGTCACATTTCGCTCCCCGATCTTCTATTTCCCGGAATAAATCCACAAGGTCAGTATTTTTAATACAGAAAAATATGTTTATTTGCGGTATAAACAATCATCGCTCTTTCATTCTGCAGATCGGAAGCCATATAACCACAGCTGCACAGAAAACCCCCGGGGGGGAGGGGAGGGGACCCCACCAATAACACCCCACAGATCTGTACCTGTGTGAGAAGCCTCAGATGGAAGCTGACCCCCCCCCACAGGATGCATATGAACCAGGGACATCAGTCAGGGTGTGGTCGGGTGTCTGCGTCCAATCAAAGCTTCTCACACAGGTATTCTGGCTCACAGTTCTATTTTTGTTCTCCGTTACATCGAATAAGAATAATAATAATAATAATAATAACAAATAACAAGAAACATTTCCAGTTTCCTCCTCACTGGAGTCCGGAGCGGAAATGTTCGTTTTTTTTTTGTATCCGTCTGACGTGGACTCGACGCAACATTTTATTGTTTTATTTATTTAAAAGCAAAATATTAGGAAAAAACACAAATACATTCTTGTGTGCTGTCCCTTTAAAACGTAACCCCCTCCCCCCCTTAATATGAAGAGGATGGTAAACGGCGGAGTTCCACTTTAAAGAACAGAAACGGCCTGACGGGGAGATTTGCGCCTCGTTCTGCCGCTGATGTAAACGCATTAAAAAAAAAGCGCTGCGGATTTACTTGCAGAAATCGATGACGTAAAAAAAAAAAAAAATAGAACTGTGAATTCTCCGCCCTAAACGCCCCTCCCCCACCCAGATCACACGATCTTATTGTAAAGGGTCGCCCATTGTAATCTCCGTACAATCAACTTCAGATTTACCAAAACTGTGTAGTAGGCGGAGCTCCCTGTTCTACCCAATCAGGCAGGCCCTCATATTACATTGGAGGAGATGGTCCAATCAGATGGTCTGTGCTCAGCTTACATTTGGTTTTTCGGGGGTTTTGCTGACGTCCCGATTCTAAACACCCAACATTCCCAACGGGGACATCAAAGTGAACGGGATTTCATAGATTCATAGAAAACCATGGCACATGGCGGAGACTCCGAATACAAACATTTCACCAAACTCGTCTCCAGATATTATATTATGTAAAACTGTCAACAGATACAAAGATTCAATATACAGAGAATATAAAATACAAAACCTGGATTGTAACACAGGAAGAAAAAGATTACAATGCAACTTTATTATAGGAAATGCAGCGGAATCACAAAGGGATGGGAAATGGAGCGGAATCAGGAATGTGGCGGGATGGGAAATGGAGCGGACAAAAATGGGATGGGATGGGGAATGAAGTGGGATCAGGAATGTGATGGAATAGGGAATAGAGCGGGATCAGGAATGTGGCGGGATGGGAAGTGGAGCGGACAAAAATGGGATGGGATGGGGAATGAAGTGGGATCAGGAATGTGATGGAATAGGGAATAGAGCGGGATCAGGAATGTGGCGGGATGGGAAGTGGAGCGGATCAGGAATGTGATGGGATGGGGAATGAAGTGGGATCCGGAATGTAACGGGATGGGAAAGAAACTGGGATTGGGAATGTGATGGAATAGGGAATAGAGCGGGATCAGGAATGTGATGGGATGGGGAATGAAGTGGGATCAGGAATGTGACGGCATTGGGTAATAAAGCAGGATCAGGAATCTGACAGGATGGGAAAAGAAGCAGGATCAGGAATGTGACAGGATGGGAAATGAAGTGGGATCGGGAATGTGATGGAATAGGGAATAGAGCGGGATCAGGAATGTGGCGGGATGGGAAGTGGACCAGGGATGGGAAATGGAGCAGGATCAGGAACGTGATGGAATGGAGAATAGAGCGGGATCAAGAATGTGGCAATGAATCAGGGATGGGATGGGAAAACTAAGCGGGATCGGGAATGTGATGGAATGGGAAATGGAGCGGGATCAGGAATGTGACAGGATGGAAACGAAGTGGGATTGGGAATGTGATGGAATAGGGAACAAAGCGGGATCAGGAATGTGGCGGGATGGGAAGTGGAGCGGGATCAGGAATGTGGCGGGATGGGAAGTGGAGCGGGATCAGGAATGTGGTGGGATGGGAAGTGGAGCGGGATCTGGAATGTGGCAGGATGGGAAGTGGAGCGGGATCTGGAATGTGGCAGGATGGGAAATGGAGCGAGAACGGGAATGTGGCGGGATAGGAAATGGGAGTAGGTTCAGAAATGTGATGGGATGGGAAATGGAGCAAGATCAGGAATGTGACAGGTTGGGAAGTGGTGCAGGATCGGGAATGTGATGGAATGGAGAATAGAGCGGGATCAAGAATGTGGCGGGATGGGAAATGGAGCAGGATCAGAAATGTGATGGGATGGGGAATGAAGTGGGATCCGGAATGTGACGGGATGGGAAAGGAACTGGGATCGGGAATGTGATGGAATGGGAAATGGAGCGGGATCAGGAATGTGACGGGATGGCAAACTAAGTGGGATTGGGAATGTGATGGAATAGGGAACAAAGCGGGATCAGGAATGTGGCGGGATGGGAAATGGGAGTAGGTTCAGAAATGTGATGGGATGGGAAATGGAGCGGGATCACAATGGGATTGGAAATGGAGCAGGATCAGGAATGTGACAGGATGGAAAGTGGAGCAGGACCGGGAATGTGACAATTCTAGAGAACGCTGGAGGGAATTAGGAAATAAATGTAACCATAACTACTAGAGAATCCCCATCATTTCCTAATTCCCTATAAAGTTCTGAATTGTTATGGGGTAATCATTTTACCGTGCTCCTTTTTTTAGGGCGATTGTTTTGTACTCTCTCGGTGCCGGGCTACACAAAGTGCATACATGGAATGTGAAGGGGGAGGGATCTTGTAGTGTATGGCGGAGGTCTGATAGACTATATTTGTAGAGAAGACATTACATGTCAGATAATATATGGCTTTTATTATAAAGTACCTCCACATGGGGGGGAAACCCTCGCCTATTGCTGACCAAAATATCTGCTGGAATAAAAAGGGTTAAAGGGGACAAAACAGCATCAAAGACTGAGCCTGTATTAAAGTGCTGTGAGCTAAGTGGACCTGTCACTTATTTCAGGGTGGGAGTCCTTCGGACCTTATGTTTCAGGACTGAACATTTCTCTATGTCCTAGACAATCAATGGCCTCGCTGGTGTCAATATTGGCAATTGTTCCACTCGGCCTTTACCGGTCACCCATATGAAGGAAACCATTGGTGGGGGGGGGCTCTTTAAAAAAGTAGAATCATCACAACTTAAAAATTGGTCAACCTCCCCCCCTCGAGACCAGGTGCATGTAGTACTCGGATCCCATTCTGATCTGTGCTGTGTTTGTTGAGCCGGAATGGTCAACTGCTCGCTTCCCCTCCCCCCAGAGAGCAGCGGGGTACTCAGGTGAGGCTGTGTGCAGGTAGAGGGAGCTGACACCGATCTTCACAGACACCACTCTCTGCACTGATGATCCCAACCGTGTTATTGCCGGTGTTCTAGTAGGATATGTACCGAGTATCACTGCACATAGATGCAAGAATCGGGGTTCTCCCATAGGAATGCCAGTAAATTGGGTTGTAGTCTGGGGAGGAGCTTCTCCCATAGGAACGCCAGTAAATTGGGCTGCAGCCTGGGGAGGGCTCCTCCCATAGGAACGCCAGTAAATTGGGCTGCAGCCTGGGGAGGAACTTTTCCCATAGGAACACCAGTAAATTGGGCTGCAGCCTGGGCAGGACTCCTCCCATAGGAATGCCAGTAAATTGGGCTGCAACCTGGGGAGGACTTGTCCTATAGAAACGCCAGTAAATTGGGCTGCAGCCTGGGGAGGAACTTCTCCCATAGGAACGCTAGTAAATTGGGCTGCAGCCTGGGGAGGACTTCTCCCATAGGAACGGCAGTAAATTGGGCTGCAGCCTGGGCGGGACTCCTCCCATAGGAATGCCAGTAAATTGGGCTGCAACCTGGGGAGGACTTGTCCTATAGAAACGCCAGTAAATTGGGCTGCAGCCTGGGGAGGAACTTCTCCCATAGGAACGCTAGTAAATTGGGCTGCAGCCTGGGGAGGACTTCTCCCATAGGAACGGCAGTAAATTGGGCTGCAGCCTGGGGAGGACTTCTCACATAGGAACGCCAGTAAATTGGGCTGCAGCCTGGGAAGGATCTTCTCCCATAGGAATGCCAGTAAATTGGGCTGAAACCTGGGGAAGACTTGTCCCATAGGAACGCCAGTCAATTGGGCTGCAGCCTGGGGAGGAGCTTCTCCCACAGGGATGTCAGTAAATTGGGCTGAAGCCTAGGGAGGAGCTGACAACAGCCATAAACAGAAAAAATATATGGTCTGTTTTAGCACAACCATAGCAAATATCAAAACGGGACCAAATTCTACATACACCCGGTGATACTTCTTTATTATGTAACACTCGTTTTTAGCAAACTGTCTACATTTTTTTAAGTATTATCCCTTCTCACAACACAGCGCCTCTATTGGCCTTCACATACAGAGTAAAAAGGCCTTTAAATACAAGGCACAACGTTAAAATATAGTAATGGTGATTCATTTGGCAGTTCTAATTGTCATTTTTTATATTTATTTAATTTTTTTTTTTTTTAACAAAAGGTGCTTTTTTTTCTAAACCCTATGGTGTTTAAATAAGTATATATATAAAAAATATGCTCTATAAATTCTTGTTTTGAATTATAACTTTTTTTTTTCAAAAAATATATATATATCGTTAAAAGTGAGGCAAATTCGTAAACTATTTTGCAGCTAGCACCTTTGACATTGGGAGCGTTGGAAATAAAGCACCATTCGGGGGGGAGGGGGGGCACCGCTCTTAAATGATGTGGGGAAGAGTTTGGAGGCAACAGTATTCCCTTTTCTTACAAAAAATTGTCAAGGCTTTACAAAATAATTATTAAATATCAGTTTTTTTTTTTTTAGACTTAATGTTGGCTAATAATACCATAATACACTAACAGGGCCTTTTTTTACATAGTAAACTGGGGAAAAAAATTTAAATTATAACTTAACACTTTACAAAATATTTTCTAAAAAGTATCAGTTTTTTTTTTTTTACACTGAATATTGGGAAATTGGTTCTTTTTTTTATATTTTGGTCATATAATAAATCGCCAATTTTTTAAAACTCTGGGCAAAATCCATTTGCTTAAAAAAAAAAAAAAGTCAACGTTTTATAAAATAATTTAAAAAAATTATAATTAGAAGATTTTTTTTTTTTACACTGAATGTTGGGAAGCAATACTGTCATACGCTGACGGGGGGGGGGTGGCTTTTATTTATTTTTCTTGGCCACATAGTAAATTGGCACATTTTTAAAATTATAACTTGGGAAAAATACATTTGCCTATAAAAAAAAAATGTCAACACTTTACAAAATAATTTTTAAATATTATTTGATTTTTTGCTTTACACTGAATGTTGGAAAATAATACAACACGCTGTCGGGGGCCTTTTTTTTTCTCTTGGTCACGTAGTAAATTGGCACATTTAGTAAAGTGTAACTCTGGGCAAAATCTATTTTTTTTTCTTTACAAAAAAACTGTCAATACTTTATAACTTTTTTTTTTTTAACTTTTCTTTAATACGGTGTAAAGTAGTTTTATGCAACCCCTGATTGTTGAGAAACAGAAAAATAATATCCTGATAGGAGCCTTTTTTTCTTTCTTTTTTTTAAAGGTTTGCATAATAAATTGGCTTTTTTTTTTTTTTAAAGTGTAACTCTGAGCATAAAAAAAAAAAAAAAACCTATATAATGCCGTCTGTCAGTTGAAATTACACAGCAGTCCTTGTTTTTCTGAGCCCCGGTAATGATTTTATTACCTGTTACTCTGCCAGTAGATCCATTATTTTTCACACTTCCTATAAAAAGGGGTGACAACGCTGGTTGTTGTATGGTGAAAGGGCACAACGTGTCGTCTCCCTGTTGACAGGGTGGTCTTAAATGGACATGTAGTTTTATGTAGAGTTTTAAAAAATTGAAGCTCAGTTCCAGCTAACACGTTTAGGCAGTTACAGCAAACTGATTTTTTTTTTAAATATTAAAAAAGGAGAAAAAAATTGAAATGAAAATTAAAAAAAAAAAATTAAAATGTAAAATAAAAAAAAAAGACTGAAATATGCATAAAACCTGAGTAGTGTAAGCCCCCCTCCTTTATATAGAGTTTAACTAACAAACAAATTGAAGCTCAGCTCTAGCTAACACCTTTAGGCAGTTACAGCAAACTGTTTTCTTTTTCTTTTTTGAAAAATATAAAAAAAAAAAAAAATCAAATGAAAGTTTAAAAAATGAATAAAAAACAATACAAAAAAAAAACCCAAAAAACACTTAAACAATATGCATAAAAACTGACCAGTTATATATTAAGTAACTAACAAATTGAAGCTCAGCTCTAGCTAACACTTTTAGGTACAGTAGGTTTTTGTTCTCTTTTGAAAAAAAATTAAATTAAAATTAAAATAAAAATTAAATTAAAAAATTAATAAAAGTTTTTTTTTTTTTTTATTTAAAAAATAACTTAAATAGTATGCATAAAAACTGACCAGTGTAAGCCCCTCCTTGCAGTGTTATAGAGTTTGTTCCAAACCCCTATAACAAACTTTTTCTGGCCAGCTTGGCCTGTTACAGGCAGTTGAAAAAAAATAACAGCTCTACAGGTAAATGTTTAAGGAGGATTAAACTTTTTTTTTTTTTAATAAAATTAAAACCAGTTTGCTGTAAATGCTTAAAAGGTGTTATTTGGAGTTGAGCTTCAATTTGTTACTTAAACTCTTTATAAAGTAAATATGCCTTTAAGACCCCTCCCCCCCTCCCCTCCCCTGACAACGCTGCTGTACAATTTCACTCCAGGACAAACGTTGTCACCCAATATTATTCCAGGAAGTGGAAAAATAATGTTTTCTACCGGCAGGATTAACAAGTAACAAATTATGTTCCAAGGGGGAAAAACAAAAAATTGCTGCATTATTTCTACGGAGAGATCGCGTCATTGATGTCATTTTTTTTTTCAGAGTTTACGGTGTGCAAAGAGCAACATTTGGTGAATATTTGGCGTACCGGAACACCGGAAGAGGATTTTGTTTTCCAAACAAATCCGAGTAATAAGAATGATTTGGAGAAACAATAAAGTGTCAGTAAACCCCGCCCCCTCATTATAATCTTTACAATACTTCAGTATAATATTGTGTCTTTGTAATACATTGTATCTATAGGAAGATATCTGATGATCCCGTCACCGACCTCCTCTGTGATTGGTGGCCACGAGCCACGGGCTCATCTACCCGCTGCAGCCTCGCCGCCACTCCCCGCTGCAGGAAAAGCCAGAGTCTGCTCTCCAGCGCGGTGGGCGGGACCAGTCTGGCCCTCCTGTGAACTTCAAAGACAGGAGGTGCAACTGTCAATCGAACACGCTTACCCCGCCCATCGGGCGATGCAACCGAGCGGCAACAGGGGAGGGGGGCGTCCCATGCGTCTTATACACATGATGAGACGGGTAAGATTGATTGACAGAGGCTCCTCCTTCTCATTGCAATTCATGGCATAGCAGGCTAGCCCCGCCCACTGCCTGAGCCAGAGGAGGAGCAAGGTGGTCATGAGACAAAAGCAAGGAATAAAGCGATTTAGAAGGATTATATATATATAGCTCTCTAATTTCGGAGAAAAAGAGAAAATTCCCAACCTAGATCTATTTTGTAAGGCGATCTTTTTCTGGATATTCTGGATGATTTGTCACAAAGAAATGTTCTGCATAAAGAATATATAAAAATATATAATATATATATATATATATATATATATATATATATATATATATATATATATATATATATATTTTGTAATGCTATGTACTGGGTAATTGTCTTGTGCAAAAAAAAAAAAAAAAAAAAAAAAAAGAAAGAAAGAAATATTTTGCAATGCTATGCACTAGGTAATTGTCTTGTGCAAACAATTAAAAAAAAATAAAGGAATATTTTGCAATGCTTTTTTATTTTATTTTTTTTTGCACACGACAATTACCCAGTGCATAGCATTGCCAAATATTTCTTTCTTTTTTTTTTTTTTTTTTTTTTGCACAAGACAAACAAAAAATATTTTGCAATGGAATGCACTGGGTAAATGTCTTGTGCAAAAAAATAAAAAAATAAAAAGCACTGCAAAATATTTCTTTCTTTTTTTTTTTTTTTTTTTTTTGCACAAGACAATTACCCAGTGCATAGCTTTGCAAAATATTCATTTCTATGTATTGGGTAATTGTCTTGTGCAAAAAAACAAAACAAAAATTTTAATAAAAAGAAATAAATATTTTGCAAGGCTATGTACTGGGTAATTGTCTTGTGCAAAAAAAAAAAAAAAAAAAAAGAAATATTTTGCAATGCTTTTTATTTTTTTATTTTTTTGCACAAGACAATTACCCAGTGCATTGCATTGCAAAATATTTCTTTTTTTTTTTTTTTTTGCACAAGACAAAGAAATATTTTGCAATGCAATGCACTGGGTAATTGTCTTGTGCAAAAAAATAAAAAAATAAAAAGCATTGCAAAATATTTCTTTCTTTTTTTTTAAATTTTTTTGCACAAGACAACTGCCCAGTACATAGCATTACAAAATATGTATTTCTATGTATTGGGTAATTGTCTTGTGCAAAAAAAAAAAAAAAAATTAATAAAAAGAAAGAAATATTTTGCAATGCTATGTACTGGGTATTGCCCATTTTGTATGGTAATATTTTCTGGATATTCTGGATCATTTGTCACAAACAAATTTTTAGCATGAATATATAAAAGTAAAAATAAAAAATTTCCAATGCTATGTGCTGGGTAATTGTCATGTGCAAAAGAAAAATATAATAAAGCGCCATAAAGCAGAATATGAAATGGATTAAAAAAAAAATACAAATAAAGTTGATTGAACCCTGCAGCTATTTTAGGATTTGATTGAAGGAATGCTGATTTGACGTTAAGTGCAAAGATCAAGAACAATTCTCTGATCGTTATTTGTATAAAAAAAAAAAAAAAAAAAAAAAAAAAAAGGAAAGTTAAGTACTTACAATCACAAAAGTTTTGCATTATTACTATATATAGCTACCTATATGTGTGTATATAGATAGGTATATAATGTATATAGACAGATTCCATGCAGAGCTGATGCTCATTAATGCTGCGCCCACCACTCATCCGCACACAATACTCCCGTAGAAAACCCTCTGCTGATTGGACGGGGATCATGTGATCTCCAGGCTGTCCAGCTGGAAGAGGTTGTTATTGGTGGGCGTGGTGAAGTAGAGCTGGTTGCCAGTTGGTGGGCGGAGCTCACAAGGGCTCTTCAGTCCCAGTGTCCGTTCGAAGTCCAGCAGCTGCCCCATGAAGTTAAAGTTTGGGGAGATGTTCGACTTTTTCCTCTTCACAAAGTCGTAGGCGTCGTTGAGGGTCAGGTTGAGTTTCTGCATGAGGTAAGCCACCGTCACCGTCACCGAGCGGCTGATGCCGGCCAAGCAGTGGACCAGGACCCCGCATTTGTTGGACCGAGCTTCTTCTGCAACGAAAAGGAAATGGGAGGCGGTTACAAATTATCGATGTGGAACAAACCAGAGATCCGAAATGCACAAGAAGAGCCAATGGACATTTTTAAAAAGGACAGTCCACCCAATAACCCCATAATAACTGTATATGCCACTGAATACACAGACAGCAATAAAAATCCCAGCAGAGAGGTTCTAACCCTTCCCTGCTCTAAACACAACAGAAACATTGTATTTTGGTGGAGTTGGATGGGGGTTGGTGGATTTGGATGGGGGTTGGTGGAGTTGGATGGGGGTTGGTGGAGTTGAATGGGAGTTGGATGGGGTTAGATGGAGTTGGATGGGGGCTGGATGGGAGCTGGATGGGAGCTGGACAGGGTTAGATGGAGTTGGATGGGGTTGGTGGAGTTAGATGGGGGCTGGACAGGGTTGGTGGAGTTGGATGGGGGCTGGATGGGGTAAGATGGAGTTGGATGGGGCTTGGAGGAGCTGGATGGGGCTTGGAGGAGTTGGATGGGGTTAGATGGAGTTGGATGGGGCTTGGAGGAGTTGGATGGGGTTAGATGGAGTTGGATGGGGCTTGGAGGAGTTGGATGGAGTTAGATGGAGTTGGATGGGGGTTAGATGGAGTTAGGTGGGGGTTGGTGGAGTTGGATGGGGGCTGGATGGGGTTAGATGTAGTTGGATGGGGTTAGATGGAGTTGGATGGTGTTAGATGGAGTTGGATGTGGTCAAATGGAGTTGGATGGCGGTTGGATGGGGTTGGACGGGAGTCTGATGGGGTTATATGGAGTTGGATGGTGATTAGATGGAGTTGGTTGGGGGTTGGAGGAGTTGGATGGGGGTTGGTGAAGTTGGATGGGGGCTGGACAGGGTTAGATGGAGTTGGATAGGGGTTGGTTGAGATGGATGGGGGATGGATGGGGTTAGATGGAGTTGGATGGAGTCGGATGGTGATTAGATGGAGTTGGTTGGGGGTTGGAGGAGTTGGATGGGGGTTGGTGAAGTTGGATGGGGGCTGGACAGGGTTAGATGGAGTTGGATAGGGGTTGGTGGAGTTGGATGGGGGTTGGATGGGGTTAGATGGAGTTGGATGGAGTCGGATGGGGGTTAGATGGAGTTGGCTGGAGTCGGATGGGGGTTGGTGGAGTTGGATGGCGGTTGGATGGGGGTTGGATGGGGTTGGACGGGAGTTGGATGGGGGTTAGATGGAGTTGGATGGCGGTTGGATGGGGTTGGACGGAAGTCGGATGGGGGTTGGATGGGGTCAGATGGAGTTGGATGGCAGTTGGACAGGAGTTTGATGGGTTTGGATGAGGGTTGGGGAGTATTTGGGGGTCTTGAGGGATTTTTATTTCAGATGACATTCTGCTCCTGGAAGTCAGGAAGGGCCCTTTACTCCAGACACACTTCTAATTTCTGAATGCCGAAGGGGACGGCGTCTGTTTGCGTCTGATAAGGAGTTCAGATGTTTCCATAGTAAAGGTCGCCGTTATCTCATTTTCTGACTCTGAAATGGAAAAAGAATCATTCACAGTGCAGGCGCCACTGTCACCCCGAGACCTGGACTCTGGATCTGGGTGGTGCAGAGCATCCCATACTAACCCCACAAAATCCCCATAATAAACCCCATAATACCCCCCTGGCATAGGACACACGAGTAGAAGATTCTAGAGATCTGTAGCACCGAGACGGTCTTCTAGAATGTGCACAGTGCAGGAATTGTGCTTCTGTTTTGGTTGCATTAAAACCAGGAGTGGAACTACAGATCAAGGGGCCCTATAGTGAGGTTCTCATAGGACCCCCAGGCAAATGTCCTACTGTTAACATTAAGTGCCTCACAAGCAAGTACAGGTAGCAGGAGAGCTGTCAGCTGTCACTGGGGGGTGCAGAGTCGGAGTCATCACTGGGGGGGGGGGGTGCAGAGTCGTTGTCATCACTGGGGGGTGCAGAACTGGTATCATCACTGGGGGGGTGTAGAGTCGGTATCATCACTCGGGGGTGCAGAACTGGTATCATCACTGGGGGGTGTAGAGTCTGTATCATCACTCGGGGGTGCAGAGTCGGTGTTATCACTGGGGGGTGCAGAGTCGGTGTCATCGCTGGGGGGTGCAGAGTCGCTGTCATCACTAGGGGGTGCAGAGTCGCTGTCATCACTGGGGGGTGCAGAGTCGGTGTCATCGCTGGGGGGTGCAGAGTCGCTGTCATCACTGGGGGGTGCAGAGTCGGTGTCATCGCTGGGGGGTGCAGAGTCGCTGTCATCACTAGGGGGTGCAGAGTCGCTGTCATCACTGGGGGGTGCAGAGTCGCTGTCATCGCTGGGGGGTGCAGAGTCGGTGTCATCACTCGGGGGTGCAGAGTCGCTGTCATCAGCATCCTCCTTATGCACACACATTTTATAAATTTGAATGTCCTCAACAGCGCCCCCTTCCACCCCCAGGCACAGTAGCAGTGTTGTGAAGTCACTGGGGGGGAAGGGGAAGCCTTCAATTTTTGTGCTTAGAATGTATATAATGGTATCACCTGTTCAGGTACGTATCGTTTCTATGTATACTTTGTTATATCTACATGAGAGGACAGATAGAACTGCTCAGGAAATATACAGACTCCGCTTCTGTATTACCACCCGGTGACTGCACTTTACCGCTCCTCTTTCTCTTTGCGTCTCTATGGGTCACATCTATACAGCATGAGAATAAAAGAAGATTCTGCCAACAATCCTTAGAGTGATCGCCACATATCTGAACCAGTCATACCTGTACAGGAAGACCAGAGATACCCCTCCTACCGCCCCTCCCTACTACCCCTCCGACTTCCCACCCCTCGGAACTCCCCTCCCATTCTAAGACCCCTCCTACTGCCCCCCCCTACTACCTCTCCGGCTTCCCACCCTGCTAAGCTCCCCTCCCATCCTGAGACCCCTTCTACTGCCCCCTCCTACTGCCCCCTCCTACTACCCACCCCGCTGAGCTCCCCTCCCATTCTAAGACCCCTCCTACTGCCCCTCCCTACTACCTCTCTCTCTGGCTTCCCACCCTGCTAAGCTCCCCTCCCATCCTGAGATCCCTTCTACTGCCCTCTCCTACTACCCCTCCAACTACCCACCCCGCTGAGCTCCCTTCCCATCGTAAGACCCCTCCTACTACCCCTCCGACTTCTCACCTCGCTGAGCTCCCCTCTAATTGGGGTGATCTGAATGGTGCAGGAATCGGGGTGATCTGAGCGGTGCAGGAATTGGGGTGAAGGTTAAGGAATCGGGGTGAAGGTTAAGGAATCGGGGTGAAGGTTCAGGAATCGGGGTGATCTGAGAGGTGCAGAAATGGGGGTGAAGGTGCAGGAATCGGGGTGAAGTTTCAGGAATCAGGGTGATCTGAGGGGTGCAGAAATGGGGGTGAAGGTGCAGGAATCGGGGTGAAGGTGCAGGAATCAGGGTGAAGGTTCAGGAATCGGGGTGAATCGGGGTGAAGGTTCAGGAATCGGGGTGAAGGTTCAGGAATCGGGGTGAAGGTGCAGGAATCGGGGTGAAGGTGCAGGAATCGGGGTGAAGCTGCAGGAATCGGGGTGAAGGTTCAGGGTGAAGGTTCAGGAATCGGGGTGGTCACTTACCGATGAAGGAGATGGCCTCGGGGAAGAACTGGGAGAGGTTCTGGCTCCAGTGGTCGGAGATGGGGATCTGCTTGTACTTGAACTCCCCGTTGTTCTCGAAGGTGTTGGGCAGATTTGGGGTGACATTCAGGATGTATTTAATGTTATATTTCCCCAGAATATCCAGGTTGGCAGAATCTTTTGCACAGCCGAGGTACAAATACGGCAGGATCTGCACAGGGAAAGTCGACTGGTTGCTGAGGGTGGGGCTGCCTTCCGATTCGGTCGCACTGATTGGCTCCCGGTCCGATTCGCCGTCTGAACCTTCGGAACTGATCCTCAAGCCCCCCAGGCCGAGGACGCATTCTGGAGTTGGATCGGTGGGGGAAGGGCTGTCGAGGCCGGCCTCACAATGGTCGGGGTATTCCCTCTGGAACTTGCTGTAACCCCCTACAAGATAAAAACACACAAATCATTAGAGGAGCACCGATGACATCACTACATACATACTATGATGACATCACAACATACATACTATGATGACATCACAACATACATACTATGATGACATCACAACATACATACTATGATGACATCACAACATACATACTATGATGACATCACAACATACAAACTATGAGGACATCACTACATACATACTATGAGGACATCACTACATACATACTATGATGACATCACTACATACATACGATGACATCACAACATACATACTATGATGACATCACAACATACATACTATGATGACATCACTACATACAGCCAATTAACATTTCATTTCAACAAAAGAGAAGCTCCGCCTCTTATCACTAAAAAAGCCATCCTTAGTCTCCAGTCATGTGACTTTCTCTAGGCCGAGATGATGTCATCAGTCTGCTGCAGGCAAGAGGAAGCATTTCCTCAGTCTCCCCTCCCCCAGTGATCAGGCTGTACATTGTAACTTTGTAGAAGGAGGAGGAGTCATTTCCTCAGTCTCTCCTGGAAACGAAAGCTGGAAGCTGATTGGTTGCACGGTGGCTCCAGTCCTAGTATTGCGGAGAGGAATGTATTGAGCGGTGGGGGGCGGGTCTCATGGAGGGAGGTGGCTGTCAGTGTCGGTGTGGGCGTATCCTCAGACATAATTGCATCTATTCGGTGATGACGTCATCACTGCGACTGATCTCCGAGTTCCAATAAAACGATTATGGGACGTCTTGTAGATGATGCCATAGGGGTGTGCCTCCGGGTGTACCAATATGGAGGGTTTCCTTTTATTACATATTTTATGTAAGTATCATCCCCAATCTCCACAATGGAGAGAAATATACTTTATGTGCGCCACAAACCCAGATATAAAAGTAGCAGTGACATCATCACTGCGCTGTATATAGACTGTGCAGAGATCAGAGCTGTGGGAGGGGCCCAGCTTGCTCCACCCACTACAGAATGCTACAACAGGGTGCGGCGACCAGACCTCTGCACAAAGAGAGTTTAGAGCTGTGGGAGGGGACTGACAGCAAGCTCCACCCACTTCAGAAAACTAAAAGGCACAGATGAAGACTCGGCGGGGTTCAGAGGTCATCTACATCAAACTGGAACAACCATCCCTGAACAGGGGCGGGGCCTTCAACACCAACTGTCCTCCACATATAATGCCGGAACAATGTCCCTCCCCTGAAGAGCAGACAACCTACACACTCCATCAAGTGAATAGAAGGACTGACATCTATGCAGACTCACTGACACCTTATACCACCCACAACTCCGCCCCCCAGCTACATCACCAATCTTTTTCTCTCTGCTCCTCCCACTATCCTCCTGCTCTTTGTCTCCTCCTCCCGTGCTCATCTCCAGGACTTCTCCCGAGTCTCTCCCATCCTCTGGAACCTTCTACCCCAAACTGTCCGACGATCTCCTACTCTGTTCTCCTTTACATCTCTTTAGGGAAGCCTATCCTTCCTCCACCAGTAATTGGGCTTTTAAATTCTCCCATCAGCTCCTCCCCCTCAGTTATTACCTTTTTGTACCACTTGCCCCTCCCTATTAGATCGTAAGCTCTCAGGAGCAGGGCCCTCCTAACCCGCTTGTATTTTATTGTATTGTAAATGTACCGTCTCCCTTTATATTGTACAGCGCTGTGCAAACTGTTGTTGCCATATAAATCCTGAATAATAATAATAATCATAATAATAATAATAATAATATCCACTGACCTTTAATAATCAGACACTCGCCCCGCGGTCCAGCGATGCGGGCGCACGAAGCCCCACCCCCCCCCCTCCTGTCCGCAGCGCCGGCATTCCAACTGTGGGCGCTTGGCTGTGGCCTCACAGCCGTGCACAAGCCACGCTGTGAATGGCCGGGCAATCTTCTGGGACCTGTGACGTGTCCCGGAAGATTGCAGGGAGGGAGGGGGGGAGAGGAGTTACATAGTAGGTGAGGTTGAAAAAAGACACAAGTCCAACCTATGTGTGTGATTATGTGTCAGTATTACATTGTATATCTCTGTATATTGTGGTCATTCAGGTGCTTATCTAATAGTTTCTTGAAGCTATCAATGCTCCCCGCTGAGACCACCGCCTGTGGAAGGGAATTCCACATCCTTGCCGCTCTTACAGTAAAGAACCCTCTCCGGTATTTGTACATTGAAATCATATCCCCTCTCAAGCGTCTCTTCTCCAGAGAGAATAAGTTCAGGGCTCACAACCTTTCCTCATAACTAAGATCCTCCAGACCCTTTATTAGCTTTGTTGCCCTTCTTTGTACTCGCTCCATTTCCAGTACATCCCTCCTGAGGACTGGTGCCCAGAACTGGACAGCATACTCCAGGTGCGGCCGGACCAGAGTCTTGCGGAGAAGTTACTGCCCTGCTTAGCTTAGTATCATCCACAAATACAGAGATTGAACTGTTTATCCCATCCTCCAGGTCGTTTATAAACAAATTAAATAGGATTGGTCCCAGCACAGAACCCTGGGGAACCCCACTACCCACCCCTGACCATTCTGAGTACTCCCCATTTATCACCACCCTCTGAACTCGCCCTTGTAGCCAGTTTTCAATCCATGTACTCACCCTATGGTCCATGCCAACGGACCTTATTTTGTACAGTAAACGTTTATGGGGAACTGTGTCAAATACTTTTGCAAAATCCAGATACACCACGTCTACGGGCCTTCCTTTATCTAGATGGCAACTCACCTCCTCATAGAAGGTTAATAGATTGGTTTGGCAAGAACGATTCTTCATGAATCCATGCTGATTACTGCTAATGATACCGTTCTTATTTTAAAATCTTGTATATAGTCCCTTATCATCCCCTCGAAGAGCTTACATACTATTGATGTTAGGCTAACTGGTCTGTAATTCCCAGGGATGTATTTTGGGCCCTTTTTAAATATTGGTGCTACATTGGCTTTTCTCCAATCAGCTGGTACCATTCCAGTCAGTAGACTATCTGTAAAAATTAGGAACAACGGTCTGGCAATTACTTGACTGAGTTCCCTAAGTACCCTCGGATGCAAGCCATCTGGTCCCGGTGATTTATTAATGTTAAGTTTCTCAAGTCTAATTTTAATTCCGTCCTCTGTTAACCATGGAGGTGCTTCCTGTGTTGTGTCATGAGGATAAACACTGCAGTTTTGGTTACTGAAGCCCCCCGATTCACTCGTGAAGACTGAGGAGAAGAATAAATTCAATACCTTCGCCATCTCCCCATCCTTTGTAACCAGATGTCCTTCCTCATTCTTTATGGGGCCAATATGGTCTGTCCTCCCTTTTTTACTGTTTACATACTTAAAGAATTTTTTGCGATTTTTTTTGCTCTCCTCCGCTATGTGTCTTTCATGTTCTATCTTAGCCGTCCTAATTGCACCCTTACATTTCTTATTGCATTCTTTATAAAGTCTGAATGCTGAGGATGATCCCTCAACCTTGTATTTTTTGAAGGCCTTCTCCTTTGCTTTTATATGCATTTTTACATTGGAGTTAAGCCATCCAGGATTTTTGTTCGCTCTTTTAAATTTATTACCCAATGGGATACATTGGCTAATGCCCTTATTTAATATGCTCTTAAAGCAAACCCATCTCTCCTCCGTATTCTTTGCTCCTAATGCCCCGTACACACGGTTGGAATTTCTGACAAAAAAAGTCTGATGGGAGCCTCTCATCGTATATTCCGACCGTGTGTATGCCCCATCAGACTTTTTACGTCGAAAATTCAGACGCACTTAGATAGAGAACATGTTCTATATTTTTCCGACAGAACAAATTCCTATCGGGAAAAACCGCTCGTCTGTATGCTGGTCCGATGTACCAAAAATGATGCATGCTCTGAAGCAAGTACGAGACGTCGTACGTGTTGTATGTCACCGTGTTCTTGACAGTCGGAATTTGGTGTGACTGTGTGTATGCAACACAGCTTGAGCGGAATTCTGTCGGAAAAACCT
This sequence comes from Aquarana catesbeiana, assembly GCF_042186555.1. Classification (NCBI taxonomy): domain Eukaryota; kingdom Metazoa; phylum Chordata; class Amphibia; order Anura; family Ranidae; genus Aquarana; species Aquarana catesbeiana. The sequence goes on along the minus strand of NC_133330.1, from coordinate 5,560,848 downwards.
TCAGAATTTATTAAAACCGGTCGTGTGTACAAAGGATAAGATGTTATCCCAATTTATGTCTTCTAGCAAGGTTTGTAGTTTAGGGAAGTTGGCTCTTTTGAAATTCAGTGTCTTTGTATTCCCTTTATGTTTCCTATTTGTGTGATTTATACTGAAACTAATTGACCTGTGATCGCTGTTACCTAAATTGCCCCGTATTTCCACATCCGTGATCAGGTCTGTATTGTTGGTAATCAGTAGATCCAGTAATGTTTTATTTCTGGGGGCGTGGCCAAGATGGCGCTGTGAGCGGCGGTTTTTCCAGAGAGCTCCGCTCACCTGCTTCTATAATCCGGATCCATCGCCTTAAAAAACTTCCAGTTTTAATCCCAGTTGCTCGGGGGGGGACACTGGTACTCCCTAGAGAGTGAGGGGAGAGGAGGATTTCCCTTCCCGGGCCGAGATTGGCGCCGCCGCGCGCTCCCGGCCTGCCGTGGACGACTAGGCCGCAGCCGCGGCCTTTCCTAACGGGCCGCGCGACGAACCGTGAGTCCCCTGGCGTGATCGGTCCTATTGTCCGACCTAGCTGGCTGCTGTGGATGCTGGATGGGGGCAGGTGAGGAGACCCTGGACTGTTCATAGGCCGCGCTCTGGCCCTGGCCTCCCCTTCCTTCCCTGCGTGACTAGGCCGCGACCACGGCCTCTCCTGGGGCTCTGGAGCCACAGGACTGACTGAGGCCGAACCTGATCCTACTAGCCTAGAGGAGGGGGCCCTGTGCTGAGTGGGGATATCTCCCTGTCCAGGGAAACAACCAGTGTATGACCTTTCCCTCCCCCTGTCCTCCAGATCCTGGGGATCCCTGGCTGGCTGCATACCCTGAACTATCTCTGGAGGCCTAAAGTGGATACCTTCTGCATCTCATACCTGCAGGTGAGCCAAAACCTGTTAAGGGGACACATATACTGCACCATATTTACTGCTTGACTACCCCTGACCCTGCAGACAGGTTCCCATGGCCAGTTGCTGACTACTGCCCGGCTTTGGGCCCCCTGGCTCCTGAATGAGACGCAGGAACTCCAGTGCAAAGCACAGTAAAGGGGGCAAGAGGCTGACTTTCCCACCACAGTTAGACTCCCCTCGGTCGCCCGCCTGCCCCTCTCCGGAGGTCTTTAATGCCCGCAGCGCCCACAAAGCCTCACAGATCACCACTATGGAACCGGATGACTCTCGGCCCCCCTGGCTGGCGGATGTCATGGCGGCTATCGCCACTTGCCAATCCACATTAACATCCAAAATTGAAGCTGTCCAGCTGGATATGGGTCTCATCCGTCAAGATATAGATAAAATCAGATCGCGAGTTACCGAGACGGAGCAGAGATTGAGTACCACTGAGGATACCATTGCGGACCATGGGGCATCACTCCGTACACTTCAAACCAAAGTAAAAGCCCTTGAATACCGAGCCGAGGACGCAGAGAACAGGAATCGACGTAATAACCTCCGTATTGTTGGTCTACCGGAGGGGGTAGAGGGGACTAATCCCACCTCCTTCATAGAGGCTCTGCTGCGTGACCTGCTACCTGAGGCCCGCTGGTCCCCTTATTACACGGTGGAGAGGGCGCACCGTATCCCACCTAAGCCGGGACCCCCTGGATCCCCCCCCGCACCTTCATACTCCGTCTCCTCAACTTCAGAGACAGAGATGAAGTTCTCCGCGCTTCTAGAAATGTTGGGGACCTCAGATTCCAAAATACAAAGCTGATGATCTTCCCGGACTATTCGATAGAGACACAGAAACTCAGAAAATCTTTTGACCAAGTCAAAGCAGCGTTGCGATCACGCAACATTCGCTACAGTGTGCTCTTCCCTGCTCGCCTCAGGGTCCAGGATGGCGAGACAACTCGTTTTTTTACTACGCCGAGTGAGGCCTCAGCCTGGTTGGACTCCCTACCACAGATTCGTTGAGGATCTACCTGGTATGTCTCGTATGATTCTCCTTATTGCTTACCCTCCATGGCTTCAGCCCAGGTCCGAGCTACCACGCAATTAACACAAGGATGATGCAGTTTGTTGCATGGCCTGGGCCCATTTCAAGCTACTTAGAGTGCGGAATTGAGGAGGGAAGCTCACTACCCCTACCAGGGAAATTTCAAGTTAATGCCCCTGCCAAAGAACTTGGTCAGGAGACCGTTGAAACACATAGTTCCTTTACACTTGTTTCTTTCCATGAACAATGCTGGAACTCTTGCTTTAGGCATCCTCCTAAACATGGATCGACTTCACTGTGAGGCCGCAATATGACCTAACTTCCTCCGTTTGACTTTCCGGCCCTCACAGCCTGCTGTATCACAAGCGGAGATCTCATTTGTGGAAACCCGCTTGAATTGCTGCTTCCTCCCCCCCGTGTGATGTTTCGGGGGGGGCGGGCTCGCCTCTTCCACGGACCCCCTGTTGCAGCCGGCGAGCTGAACAAGTTTGGGATTGAAACCCGCCTCAGTTTTAGGGGGTTGGGTGGGGTGGGGGGTGGGGAAAGTTCCCCTAATGGGGCAAATTGCATTTACTTCAGATACTGGTATCCTTTATCGTTTTTTTTTGGTTTGTTTTTGTTGTTATTTGAAATTTGTATTATAATGTTTGACTTCTCAGCATTGCACTATTTCCAGGTGTGTCCGTTTCGGGTCCTGGGGCCCAGCTCGGGAGCCGTAACTTGCATTACCCCTAACACTCTGATTATCCCTTGTAGACATGTCCTCCCTTAACATCATCTCCTGGAACACCAGGGGACTGAACTCCCCAGTCAAGCGTTCCCTGGTGTTCCAATTCATTAAAACCTACAACCCACACATATGTGTGCTCCAAGAGACACACCTAACGGGGCGTAGGATTCTGGCCCTAAAAAAACCATGGGTGGGCCACCACTACCACTCTACACATTCCACTTTTTCTAGGGGTGTTACTATTCTGGTATTGAAATCACTTCCTTTTCGGCTCCTGGACTTGGCCCTGGACCCTGACGGTCGGTACGTTATTATTCATGCTAAGATATACTCTTTAACATGGACTATTGTGGGCTTATATTTGCCTCCTCCGGCTTCCTTGCTGGTGCTCAATCAGATCACCGGCAAGATGGCTGAATTTGCCTCTGATAATAATGTTATATTGGGTGACTTCAATCTGGTCCCTGACCCGGACGTCGATAGGCTAATTCCTGCGGGACATCATTGCCCTGGGTTGGCTGAGTGGGCGGACACCTATGGCTTGACGGATGTCTGGAGGTGGCGTCAACCCCTGACCAGGGCATACACATGCCACTCGGCCTCCCACAGAACGTTTTCTCGCATAGACTTGGTCTTCGCAGGGAGCCCGGTCCTCCCACGGGTCACGGACATACAAATACTCCCTAGGGGAGTCTCTGACCACGCACCCTTGTTGTTGTCCTTAGACCTTTCCCTGGGCACAGTAGAAAGAATATGGAGGCTCTCCAGATTTTGGATTACAGATACAGCAGTAGACTCCCAATTTAGAACGGAACTGCTTGACTTCTGGGCCGTAAATGTGGGTTCAGCTGATCCCACAGTTGTATGGGATGCATTCAAGGCAACGACAAGGGGACATTACCAGACCATCATTGCCAGAGTCCGTCGGGAGCGTAGGGCAGACTTGGTTAGGGCCGAGGGAGAGGCGAGTACTGCGGAGGCTCTTTTTGTTCGCACCCGGGATCCTGCGCACTACTCGCAACTACAACTTCTGACGAAGGAGGTGATTCGTCTCCGTACCTCTCTCACCCAGAAGAAAATGCTGGCTCAATCCCAACGGATTTTTGAGCAGGGAGAGAGGTCAGGCCGTCTGTTGGCCTGGCTTTCCAGGGAACAGGAGGGAGGGATGAGCATCTCACACATAAAGGACTCCTCGGGACAGTTGATCCATACACCGGACGGGATTAATGGCTGTTTTGCGCAATTTTATGAATCTCTCTATAGATCCAGGGCAGACTACAGAAGGGAGGATTTGGTGGCATATCTAGATGACATTGATGTTCCAACCCTTACAGCAACGTATCGTGACAAGCTTGACGCACCAATCACGTCCTTGGAGATACTCCGAGCGCTTAAATCAATGCAGACTGGGAAAACACCGGGGCCTGACGGCATCCCTGTGGAGTTCTATAAACAATATGCTACAGAACTAGTTGATAAACTTCAGTGCCTTTTCTCTGCATCGTCGCATCTCGAAAAACTCCCAGACACAATGAGCGAAGCGATCATAGTCGTGATCCCCAAGCCAGGGAAAGATCCCTCGTTATGCGCCTCCTATCGCCCTATATCCCTTCTGAATGTCGACGCAAAGGTACTGGCAAAGGTATTGGCTAACAGGCTTAACCTGGTCATTACTGCCCTCATCCACGGGGATCAAACAGGCTTCATGCCCGGGAAGGGAACAGATATTAATATCAGACGCCTCCACACACATATGGACAGGGCGGATGGGGTGACCAGTGGAGCGGTGGCCTCACTCGACGCGGAGAAGGCTTTCGACTCCGTCGAGTGGGGCTACCTATGGGAGGTGCTGTCGCGATTCGGGTTTGGCCCAGGCTTTATGAAATGGCTCCGTATGTTATATCATGCCCCCTTAGCTAGAATACGTACCAACGGATGCCTATCGGGGAAGTTCCAACTGTTTCGCGGCACACGGCAGGGATGCCCCCTCTCCCCGGGCCTATTTGCTTTGGCAATGGAGCCTCTGGCTGTCTTACTGAGGGCTCACCCTGGGGTGAGGGGACTTCATGTAGGTCCAATTGAGGAAAAGATATCGCTGTACGCGGACGATGCTCTGCTCTATTTAGCGGACGCCTCGTCCTCGTTGCAGACTGCCCTGGATCTAATTAACCAATTTGGTTGCTATTCAGGGATTCGTATTAATTGGGACAAGTCGGTCCTCTTCCCGCTCCACCCCTCGATCCCTAAGGTACCACACCCGCAGCTCAAATGGGTAGAAGATTTCAAATATTTGGGGATTAAAATCAGCGCTAAGGTCCAGGACTACATGGACAACAATCTCCGACCACTCATGACGCAACTTACGGCTAGGTGTGCTGCTTGGCGTTCCCTTCCACTGACCCCTGTTGGCAGAGTCAACTTACTAAAAATGATTTACCTCCCCAAGTTTCTCTACTTTTTCCATAACACACCCATACACATCCCTAGGACCTTCTTCCGCAGGCTGGAGGGTCTGCTGATACAATTCGCCTGGGCCGGGAGACCACCCAGAGTGGCCAAGCAGATCCTATATCTCCCGCTTTTGGGGGGAGGTCTGGCGCTGCCGAATTTTCAAATCTACTACTGGGCAGCTGTTCTGGTCACGATTCGGTGGTGGTTCTCCCAGCCCACACAGAATCCGGCGGTCACTCTAGAGGCGGCTATTCTGGGCTCCTTTGCTGCCCTGAGCAATCTCCCGTTTCGCGGTCTCAGGGCCAATTCATCCATGACGACTCTGATGCGAACCACTGTGAGGGTCTGGCAAGAAGCCAGGAAAATATACCGGAGGCCCAATCACATTTCACCTCACATGCCCCTATGGGGTAACCCTATGCTCCCCCACTTTTATAGTATACCGGACCCCTCTCTCTGGGCAAAGAAGGGAATCCTCACATTAAAACATGTGGTTAAGGATGGTGGGCTCATGACTTTCCAAGCCCTGAGGCAATCCTTCGGTATTCCACTCTCCTTCCAATTCAGATACTGGCAGTTGAAACATGCCTTTGAAGCTCAGTTCTCAGCCCCCCTCGTCCTGGAGCCGGATTCTGTTGAACGGCTCCTGACTTCCAGTGTGATGGAGAAGCCCCTCTCAACTCTATATCTATATCTCACAGTTGAGTATGACGCCAAATTGACTAAAATCTGGGGAGAGTGGAAGGCTGATATTCCCTCTTTGGACGAGGAAGAATGGAAGGAGTGTTTAATTTCCTACATTCCCTCTATGATCGCTGCAAAAGACAGGTTCATACAATTTAAGTTCCTGCACAGAGCATATTTCACCCCGCACAGACTGGCACGCATTTACCATGACAGGGATCCCAACTGTCAGAGATGCAGGCAGGAGGTGGGCACGTTCTGGCACATGGTCTGGTCTTGTCCCAAAATCCGACCCTTTTGGTCGGCAGTTGCCTCCACACTGAGTGAAGTTACAGGCTCAAATCTACCGGTGGATCCCCAAATAATGTTGCTTAGTCATCTGGAGGATGTTGAGGGTGATAGGTATAGTAAACTGTGTCTAACTTTTACATTGTACTACGCTAGGCGAGAAATTCTGTTGAGATGGAAATTGGAAGAGCCTCCTACCCTTGCCTCGTGGAGAGGGTCGGTGGATAGAGTACTCCCCCTATATAGACTGACGTATGAAAGTAGACAATGCCCGGGGAAGTTCGATAAAATTTGGTCCTCCTGGGTGGACGCCTCTGGAAATCCAGAACCCCCTACCCCATAACTAAGATGTGAAATACAGTAGAGGACATCCTACATTCCAGGTCTATTCTTCTTATGTCCATCCCCTTTCGTCTCCCCCCCCCCCTCCTCTCCCCCCCCCCCCCACCCCCCCCCACTCGCCACCCCCATTAGGCTTGATTAAATATTGGCTACCTACTTCAAATTGTTTAAGGGTTTATAAGAATGTTATGCCGTAGGAATACTGTTAAATGAAATTCCTGAAATGTACATATCTGGAACATTTGATAAACAGTGGCTATCGTCTGAAGATAGATCTTAATATCATTGTTATCACCACAATGGTTATACTAAATTTCCTTTGTTTTGTAATGCTGATTTGTTAAAAAAAAAAAGTAATGTTTTATTTCTAGTTGGTGCGTCTACCATCTGACCCATAAAATTGTCCTGCAAGACATTTAGGAACTGGCGAGCCTTAGATGAATGCGCGGTTCCCTCCGCCCAGTCTATGTCTGGATAATTAAAATCCCCCATTATGATAACACTTCCCATCCTTGCTGCTAATCCAAATTGTGATAGGAGATCTGTCTCCACTTCCTCCCTCAGGTTAGGGGGCCTATAGCATACTCCCAGTATTATTTTCCCCTTAGCTTCATCCCTTTGGAGCTCTACCCATAAAGATTCCACCTCCTCCCTAGCCCCCTCAGTGATGTCATCTCTCACATTCACTTGTACATTATTCTTGATATATAGGCATACCCCTCCCCCTTTTTTACCCTCTCTATCCTTGCGGTATAGGGTATACCCTTGAATGTTTGCCAGCCAATCATGAGAACTGTTGAACCAGGTCTCTGAAATTCCCACAAAATCCAAATCCTCTATCCTGTGAACTTCCTTCCGGTGCCGCTGCGCCAGGGCAGGAAGTGGGAGTTGGGTGCCTGGAAAAACAGGGTAACCGCTCCCCCCCCCCCCCCCAAAAAAAAATGACATGCCAAATGTGGCGTGTCAGGGAGTCACCAACACTTACCATTTTAGGGTGGAACTTTGCTTTAAGTACCCAGCCTTTTTCTGACATTAGTTGTTTACAAGGTAAAATCAGTATTTTTTGCTATTTACTAGAAAATTACTTAGAACCCCCAAACATTATATATATATATTTTAGCAGAGACCCAAGAGAATAAAATGGCGATGATTGCAATTTTTTATGCCACACGGTCTTTGCACAGAGGTTTTTCAAACGCAATTCTTTTGGAAAAAACACTTTATTAAAAAAAAAAAAAACATAATATATACCAAAATTTTAATTCTATAATATAAAAGATGATGTTACGCCAAGTAAATAGATACCAAACATGTCATGCTTTAAAATTGCGCACACCTGAGGAATGGCACCAAACTACTAATATTTAAAAATCTCCATAGGCGACGCTCTAAAAATTTCTAGTGCTAGAATTATTGCTCTCGCTCACACGTGTGGTGGTATCATACATCATACATATGTGGGCGTGACCTATGTATGCATTCACTACTGTGTGCGAGCACGCGGGGATGGGGGTGCTTTAAAAGATTTTCTCCAAGCGTCTTCCAGGACAGCCCATGAGGCCTTGGGCTCCTCCTACCAGGACAGGAAACACGTTACCCCCACCAGATAAAAGGGCGGTCCTCCAGGCCCCATGTTAGTTATTAGTGTTTCCTCCGGGCGGGGGGGGGGGGTAACATGTTCCTGGAACCTGGTCCCAAGGTCTCATGAGCAGGGGCTCTGTAGGGCTATTTGGGGCATGTCACTAACATCTCCTCTGCCAGTAGCAGCACTCCGCTGGAGAGGTTGGCTGTGCTGCGGTCTCCTGTGTCTCAGTGCCTGGAGAGGGCCAGGACTGGCATGATGTCAGCTCCCAAAGCGCTTTTCATAGTTTAAGCAGCGGTATCCTTTCCTCACAGGTAGCGTGGCTAGTTGTGTGAGGACAAGCAGGAAGCTGCGGCGCTCGAGAAGGGGGCGGAGCTTCTGCGCTCCAAGCTGACCCACAGGAAGTGCTGAAATTTCAGCTGTGCACCTGAAGGGGACACACAATTGTCTGGCAGATTATCTCAGCCGTCACCGAGTAGACAGAGACAACTGGTCCCTTCATCCCGAAGTCTTTGCAGACCTCGCCAAGAGATGGGGTTATCCAGTAGCGGATTTGTTCGCAAACCGGAACAACCGCAAGACGGAGATGTTCTTTTCCATGAACCCGGCAGACCAAGCCTTGGGGATCGATGCTCTGGCAAACCCGTGGCCTCCAGGCCTATGTTATGCCTTCCCGCCAATCAGACTGATTCCAGAAGTCCTCCGGAAGTTTCTGCTAGAGGAGACGGATCTCATTCTAATTGCACCATTTTGGCCCAAGAGGTCATGGTTTTCCCTGCTACAGTCTCTGGTTTCGGAGCCTCCGCGGAGTCTTCCGAAAAGAGAAGACTTATTATTGCAGGGTCCAGTATCACACCCTCAGGTGGTTTCCATAAACTTGACGGCTTGGTATCTGAAGAAAAGATACTGAGCGCCCAGGGGTTCTCTGACAAGGTAGTCAAGACTCTTGTAAATTGTAGGAAGCCAGTCACTAGAGCTATATATTCCAAAGTTTGGAAAAGGTTTAACTCATAGTTATCTGGAAATCAAAGATTAACTCATGATATTCCGTCTATTTTGGAATTTTTCCAAGAGGGTGTCGACAAAGGTCTTTCAGTTAGTACCTTAAAGGTACAGGCGGCAGCTATTAGTGTGTTCCTCCAGTTTTCTCTCCTGGAAAATCCCACTATAGCCAGATTTTTCAAATCTATCTCTAGGGCCAGACCAGTAGTGGTGAGAAGTTGTCCAACTTGGGACCTGTCCCTAGTACTTCAAACTCTGGTTGAATTTCCTTTTGAGCCTCTTGAAAGTATTTCAGTTAAGTTACTTACTACAAAAACTGTGTTTCTTATAGCTGTTACCTCAGCTCGTAGGGTAAGTGAGTTGCAGGCCCTATCAGTAAGGGAGCCCTTCCTCACGATTTTTGGGGATCGAGTTGTTTTATGAACCGGTCCAGGTTTTTTGCCCAAGGCGGCAAGTACATTCCACCGATCTCAGGACATTGTACTGCCAACCTTTTGTAGTTCGCCACAGAGCGACCTAGAAAGAAAATTTAGTTTTCTAGATGTAAGAAGGATTCTCTTAGTCTATCTTGAGGTCACCAAGACCTTTAGGAAAACTGATGCCTTATTTGTCCTCTTTTCTGGAGTTCACAAGGGGAATAGTGCATCTAAAGCCACATTGGCTAGATGGATAAAGCAAGCCATCTCTGAAGCTTACAAAATTAGGGAGGTTCCTACACCTTTTGTTACTGCGCACTCAACTAGAGCCTTGTCTACATCTTGGGCTGAGAGGGCTGGTGCCTCACCGGAACAAATTCGCAGGGCTGCCACATGGTCCAGTTACTCGACCTTCATGAAACATTATCGCCTGGATCTCCTATCAGCTCAGGAGCAGGCGTTTGGTCGTAAGGTCCTTCAGGCAGTTGTCCCTCCCTAGACTGGTAAGTTCTGGCTCATCGTCTCATGGGCTGTCCTGGAAGACGCTTGGAGAAAAGCTGAGTTAGACTTACCGGTAACTCCTTTTCTGAGAGTCTTCCAGGACAGCCGGATTCCCACCCGGTTTTGTCTGACGTTATGTGTATTGTGCATATGTTTTGCAGGGTCCTACGGTTCTTGAGAAGACTGACATGGGCCTGGAGGACCGCCCTTTTATCTGGTGGGGGTAACGTGTTTCCTGTCCTGGTAGGTGGAGCCCTAGGTCTCATGGGCTGTCCTGGAAGACTCTCAGAAAAGGAGTTACCGGTAAGTCTAATGCCCTGTACACACGGTCGGACATTGATCCGACATTCCGACAACAAAATCATGGATTTTTTCTGACGGATGTTGGCTCAAACTTGTCTTGCATACACACGGTCACACAAAGTTGTCGGAAAATCCGATCGTTCTGAACGCGGTGACGTAAAACACGTACGTCGGAACTATAAACGGGGCAGTAGCCAATAGCTTTCATCTCTTTATTTATTCTGAGCATGCGTGGCACTTTGTGCGTCGGATTTGTGTACACACGATTGGAAATTCCGACAACGGATTTTGTTGTCGGAAAATTTTATAGCAAGCTCTCAAACTTTGTGTGTCGGAAAATCCGATGGAAAATATGTGATGGAGCCTACACACGGTCGGAATTTCTGACAACAAGGTCCTATCACAAATTTTCCATCGGAAAATCCTATCGTGTGTACGGGGCATTACTCAGCTTTTTAAAAAAATTACATTTTTTACATTTTTACACTGTACCTTTACAAACATTTTTGATCGATTTTATTGCTATCACAAGGAATGTAAACATTATTTGCGATAACAAAACAGTGTGACAGGTCCTCTTTATGGAGAGATTTGGGTTCTTTTAGACCCCAAACCGGAAGTGACCCTGCACACAGCCCCTCCTCCAGCCTCCATTGCGCTCCCAACAACCAATCACCTGCTGGTTAATGTGAAACGTTAACTCCGGCAGCTCCCGCCCTCCATCCGGTTCTGTGACTCTTCCCGCTCTCCGCTTTGCAGTGAAGGGGAGCGCAATGGAGGCTGGAGGAGGGGCTGTGTACAGGGCTGTGTTCCCGATCGACCCATCCGCCACCCGCCCGTCAACGGCTTGCCGACCCCCCGCCCACTATCCAGGACATCGTATTGGGTGGGGACAGAGGACACTAAAGTAGGGGAGTAGGGTAGAGGGATGTAAAGGGGACACTACAGCTGGCGGGGGGGGGGGGGGGAGGTGAAGGGGGTAGAAAACACTACAATGGGGGGAGGGGGAGAAGTGGACAGAGGACATCGCATGGGGGGCAGAGAACACTACAGTGGGGGGAGGGTGTGAAGGGGACAGAGGACATTGCATTGGGGGGGGGGGCAGAGAACACTACAGTGGGGGGAGGGGGAGAAGTGGACAGAGGACATCGCATGGGGGGGCAGAGAACACTACAGTGGGGGAGGGGTGTGAAGGGGACAGAGGACATTGCATTGGGGGGGGGGGGGGCAGAGAACACTACAGTGGGGGGAGGGGGAGAAGTGGACAGAGGACATCGCATGGGGGGCAGAGAACACTACAGTGGGGGGAGGGTGTGAAGGGGACAGAGGACATTGCATTGGGGGGGGCAGAGAACACTACAGTGGGGGGGGGAGGGGGAGAAGTGGACAGAGGACATTGCATTGGGGGGGGGGGCAGAGAACACTACAGTGGGGGGAGGGGGAGAAGTGGACAGAGGACATTGCATTGGGGGGGGGGGGCAGAGAACACTACAGTGGGGGGAGGGGGAGAAGTGGACAGAGGACATTGCATTGGGGGGGGGGGGGCAGAGAACACTACAGTGGGGGGAGGGTGTGAAGGGGATGAAGGACATCACTTTGAGGGAGGGGGAGCAGAGGAGACTACAGTGGGGGAGGATACTGCTATGGGGGGGGGGGGGGGGTGTACAGGACACTGTGATAGTAGAAGGGACAGAGTACACTGATATGGGGGTCAGAGGCCTCTAATGTGGGAAAGGGGGGGTGTAACTACTGTGGGGGGGCAGAGAACACTTCCGTGAGGGGATGATGTGAAGGAGGACACTATGTTGTGTTTTTATTGGGCACTTGATCATTTTTTTTTTTAAAGGCACCCCCCCCCCCCCTTCCATCGGGGATCTTTGATTCTTTTCATGTTGTCCAGGTTGAGCTCAACCTCTGAAAGGTTGCCCCCCCCCCCCCATGTCCAGGGGTA
>NC_133330.1:5521143-5548131 GCF_042186555.1 Aquarana catesbeiana | reverse complement strand
TTGTTCTCCTTGCTGGAGAGGAAGCTGTACCTGAGGACCTGCAGTGCAAGGATCTCCCTGCTTCATCCTCATTGATCTGTCATTGATCTGCTTCCTTCACCTCCTTCATTACCCCTCCAGTCATCAGATCACCAGTCATAGGGGAGGGGGGGGGCAGGTCTGAGGAAGCAAAGCGCGCACACCACATGCAGAACAAGGCATTGTAAGTCAGTAATGGGGGGGGATGAGACCACAGACAATAGTGGTAACTAGTCCCTTGCCCCCCCTGCTTAACTTTCTTGGTCACAAGTACAGTTTGTCATATTTCCATGAGCTAACCCAGTTTTTCCTGTCTCAGGTTGCAGATGCCGCCAAGAACACGGAGATCTGCGATCGTCTGATGAGCCGCTATGACATCTACGTACAGGCAATCAACTACCCCACTGTCCCCCGCGGAGAGGAACTGCTGAGAATCGCCCCCACCCCCCACCATAATCCGCAGATGATGAACTACTTCCTGGGTACACCATGCCCACTTCTGATATTCTGATATCTATATTATATTATGATGAATAAATCCTCCCTCCGGCCTCCTGGAGAGTCCATGCCTGTCCTCCAATTCACTACGCCAATTGTTGGGTCTAAGGCCGGCCTCCCCCTCATAGATTGAGCTCATTTCTGTCCTGTGCTCCTCCTCCCCTTGTGCTCCTTGCCTCCTCTCATCCTCATCCTCCTCTTGTCCTCGGCCTCTTCCTCTTGTCCTCCTTCCTCTTGTCCTCCTTCCTCTTGTCCTCCTTCCTCTTGTCCTCCTTCCTCTTGTCCTCCTTCCTCTTGTCCTCCTTCCTCTTCCTCTTGTCCTCCGTCCTCTTTCCTCTTGTCCTCCGTCCTCTTGTCCTCCTTCCTCTTCCTCTTGTCCTCCTTCCTCTTCCTCTTGTCCTCCTTCCTCTTCCTCTTGTCCTCCTTCCTCTTCCTCTTGTCCTCCTTCCTCTTCCTCTTGTCCTCCTTCCTCTTCCTCTTGTCCTCCTTCCTCTCGTCGTCCTCTTCATCTCCTCCTCTTCCTCTTGTCCTCCTTCCTCTTCCTCTTGTCCTCCTTCCTCTTCCTCTTGTCCTCCTTCCTCTTCCTCTTGTCCTCCTTCCTCTCGTCGTCCTCTTCGTCTCCTCCTCTTCCTCTTGTCCTCCTTCCTCGTCCTCTTGTCCTCTTTCCTCTTGTCCTCCTTCCTCTTGTCCTTCCTCTTGTCCTCCTTCCTCTTGTCCTTCCTCTTGTCCTCTTTCCTCTTGTCCTCTTTCCTCCTTCCTCTTCCTCCTTGTCCTCCTTCCTCTTCCTCCTTGTCCTCCTTCCTCTTCCTCCTTGTCCTCCTTCCTCTTCCTCCTTGTCCTCCTTCGTCTCCTCCTCTTCCTCTTGTCCTCCTTCCTCTCGTCGTCCTCTTCGTCTCCTCCTCTTCCTCTTGTCCTGTCCTTATGTCCGGCCTCCCCTTCGGTCTGCCCCTTTCATTCATTCTTTGGATTGTAGTTTTTTTTTTTTCAATCATGGAGGTGCAGCACCACATGTGGGCGTTACCTATGCAAATGCAGCCTAGGAACGCCCACTCCTCTAGACACGCCCACCCATCAAGGAACTTTGATATTTGCATAACTCCTCCCACTGTCTACATCAGGGACTGAGGGCTCTTGGAAGGAGTTCTGAGGCCGGGGGATGAAGCACAGAGACCAAGTGATGACATCACTGTGTCTAAAAAAAATAAAAAATAAAAAAATGGATAGGTTGTAATTTAAAAATGTTGAGGGGGGGGGGGAGAATACATTTTGTCTGGTCTGGCCCCCTGACCAATACTCGCCCACTGAGGACTATAAAGGCCAATTCTGATACCGCAGACTAACGCGTTCCGTTCCTTCCACAGAGAAACTTCTGATCACCTGGAAGGAGGTGGACCTGGAGCTCCGACCGCATTCCACCGCCGAGTGCAACTTCTGCCGCCAGCCGCTGCACTTCGAGGTGATGAGCGAGCGCGAGAAATCCTACTTCTCCGGCATGAGCAAGATGGTGTCCGCCAGATCCTGACCACGCCCCCCGCGCCACCCGGGGGCGTCAGAGTGTGGCGTCATGAATCTTTATGTCACGCAGCACATATACCAGAAGTTATTGCTGCCCCCGATGTGAATGTCGTGTTTGGAAATGTCAGTCTGTCAATAAAGTTGGTTTATTCTAATTGTTGCATTTATTATTGAAAGGGGTTTTTGGAATGTGAAGAGAGGTGGGGGGGGGGGAGTGCTACTCATTTACATATCCTAACAGCTTGAGCTACTGAGCTCTCTACACAGGCAGATAAGGAAAAACATGAATAGTGTACAGCGCCACCTGCTGGCTGCATATGGAGAGTACAATTAATGTATATGATGATTTTATATATTTCTTGTTCCTTTTGGGATAAAGGGGGTTTTACATCAATAAAAAAAAAAAGGTGATCATTGTAAGCACCCCCTGCCAGAGGTAAATGGTTTGTCTCATCCCTCGAACTGCTACATCTGCAGGACAGCTTGTTCTGTTGAAAAACTGACTTGCGGGCAGGATAAGCAAGGGGAAAATTAATAATTGCTAAAAAAAAAAAAAAAAAAACGAATGCGGCCGTCAGATCTGATAACTGGTGAGCTGCAATATATAATAAATGTTTTGCTTTTGGATATATCGCCGCTTTAAAATGACTTTTCTTGCACTATTTCCTTTGCTGGGGACCGGACACATGTTCCCCACTTCTTATGTTTATAGGAAGCGGACCCCCCAGCGCCCCCATGTGGTTCTCCGTGCTCTGGTGCGGTGAGGACTGTTGTGGGCGGATTGTTCCGATGCTGCCATCTTCAGGCCTCCCGATGAAGTGCAGCCGTGGTACAAACTGGAAAATGCACCTGTGACTGCGCCTGAGCGCAGGAAACGCTGGCCGAGGATCCTGGGACATGTAGTCCCAGAAAAATGGAGGAAAAGATGACAAGTGCTGAACAAATGTGCATCGGAGTATAAGGAAGAAATCAATGATGTCACTGCTACCGATAAATAGGATTTCACGTATATGCACCCGGTAAATGAAAGAATTCTGGCTATCGAAGTGCTTACATAGTTACATTGTTCCAGCTTGGATCAATCTACTACACCAATGCAACACCATTACTACACCACCACTACTTTCCTACTACCCCAGTACAACACCACTAGTACACTGCCACCACACCACTGCTATACTATCGCTACTACCCTGCTACTACAGTCATACTACTCTAATGCAACACCAATACTACATTCATACTACACCACTACTATACTGCCCTGCTATTACATTAATACTACCCTGCTACTACATTCATACTACCCCAATGCAAAACCACTGCTATACTATCACTACACCGCTACTACATTACTACTACACTAATGCAACACCATTACTACACCACCGCTACTTTCCTACTACTCCAGTACAACACCACTAGTACACTGCCACCACACCACTGCTATACTATCACTACTACATTCATACTACACCAATGCAACACCACTACTATACTGCCCTGCTATTACATTAATACTACCCTGCTACTACATTCATACTACACCAATGCAAAACCACTGCTATACTGTCACTACACTGCTACTACATTCATACTACACCACTACTACATTTCTACTACCCCAGTACAACACCACTAGTACACTGCCACCACACCACTGTTATACTATCACTACTACTACCCTGCTACTACATTTATGCTACACCAATGCAACACCATTACTACACCACTACTATACTACCCTGCTATTACATTAATACTACACCACTACTACTCTGCTACTACAGTCATGCTATACCAATGCAACACCATTATTACACCACTACTATATTCCTACTACCCTGCTACTACATTAATACAACACTACTACATTCATACTACACCAATGCAACACCATTACTACTATACTGTCACTACTACTACATTCATACTGCACCAATGCAACACCACTAGTACGCTGATACTACATTCATACAACCCCAATGCAAAACCACTGCTATACTGTCACTACACCGCTACTAATACTACACCAATGTAACACCATTACTACACCACTACTATACTGTCACCACTGCTACATTCATACTACCCCAGTGCAACACCGCTACTACACCATCACCACACCACTACTACTACATTCATACTACACTGCGCTTACAACACTACTCCAGTGACCTTCACTAGCCTCCACATCCCATCCCAAGCCCCGCCCTACTGCATTGTGAACACAGGAGGCCGTTTGCTCGGCACAGATGCCATCCAGAGAACACAATGCCTTCTATCAGTGCATGCAAAGCGTTCTGTGATTGGACGAGGTGGGCGGTGACTTTACATTCATTGAGAAAATGGAAAAGAATTCCCAGAATGGTGATCAAAAAGCAGCAGAGCAGCTGCTCAGTGTAAGCCCTGGTTCACATTGATGCGATTTGGCACGTTCAAGCGCATGCCAAATCGGCGGCCATTGCTGGCAATGGCGCCGTCTGAGTCGGTGTGAATCCGCATTTGCGGCACCGATTCCCAAAAGTTGTTTCTGCACTATTTTTTTTGGGCGATTTCGAGGTGCGAATTCTATTGACATCTGTGCAGAAACTCTCACAAAAGTCTCCGAAGTCGGGAATGAAATCGTGTTCAGCTTGAGTCGCACAATTTCATTCCTGCAGTCCGGGTGATACCAGGGCTGAAACCCAGAAAGTAGTAGTTAGTGGTAGTAGGTCAGGGTAGGTAGGTAGTGGTTGTAGTATCTACTTCAGTGATTTCCAGTTCCTAGAGGAATCCCACAGCTGTGTATATAGAATTGATCCGAACTGGAACAATGTAACTCCTGTGTGTAAAATGGGTCATACACGGCCTGGATGTGTGCAGAGCGGTATGGAGAGAGGGGTCCGGGGGAGTCGGCTGGTGGTGACTTTGTTGGTGTCACAATTTGCTGATTTCCGGCTATTGTGTTTTATATTGTATCTAAACTGTATCTGAGCACCACAACTAACGCCCCGTACACACGATCGGACATTGATCGGACATTCCGACAACAAAATCCTAGGATTTTTTCCGACGGATGTTGGCTCAAACTTGTCTTGCATACACACGGTCACACAAAGTTGTCGGAAAATCCGATTGTTCTGAATGCGGTGATGTAAAACACGTACGTCGGGACTACAAACGGGGCAGTGACCAATAGCTTTCATCTCTTTATTTATTCTGAGCATGCGTGGCACTTTGTCCGTCGGATTTGTGTACACACGATCGGAATTTCTGACAACGGATTTTGTTGTCGGGAAATTTTATATCCTGCTCTCAAACTTTGTGTGTCGGAAAATCCGATGAAAAATGTGTGATGGAGCCTACACACGGTCGGAATTTCCGACAACAAGGTCCTATCACACATTTTCCATCGGAAAATCCAACCGTGTGTACAGGGCATTAGGATGTTATTTAATTAATTTTTAATATTCAAAGCAAACGCCTCCAATCCATCCATCCATCCATATCTCCAGCCATCCATCCATCCCTCCATGTCCCCATCCATATCCCCATCCATATCTCCATCCATGTCTCCATCCATGTCTCCATCCATATCTCCATCCATGTCTCCATCCATCCATCCATATCTCCATCCATGTCTCCATCCATCCATCCATATCCCCATTCATGTCTCCATCCATCCATATCTCCATCCATGTCTCCATCCATCCATGTCCCCATCCATCCATATCTCCATCCATCCATGTCCCCATCCATCCATATCTCCATCCATGGCTCCATCCATATCTCCACCCATGTCTCCATCCATCCATATCTCCACCCATGTCTCCATCTATCCATGTCTCCATCCATCCATATCTCCACCCATGTCTCCATCTATCCATGTCTCCATCCATCCATATCTCCACCCATGTCTCCATCTATCCATGTCTCCATCCATCCATATCTCCATCCATCCATATCTCCACCCATGTCTCCATCTATCCATGTTTCTATCCATCCATATCTCCACTCATGTCTCCATCTATCCATGTCTCCATCCTTCCATGTCCCCATCCATGTCTCCATCCATCCATATCTCCACCCATGTCTCCATCTATCCATATCTCCATCTATCCATATCTCCACCCATGTCTCCATCCATCCATATCTCCACCCATGTCTCCATCTATCCATGTCTCCATCCATCCATATCTCCACCCATGTCTCCATCTATCCATGTCTCTATCCATCCATATCTCCACCCATGTCTCCATCCATCCATGTCCCCATCCATGTCTCCATCCATCCATATCTCCACCCATGTCTCCATCTATCCATGTCTCCATCCATCCATATCTCCACCCATGTCTCCATCTCTCCATGTCTCCATCCATCCATGTCCCCATCCATGTCTCCATCCATCCATGTCCCCATCCATGTCTCCATCCATCCATATCTCCACCCATGTCTCCATCTCTCCATGTCTCCATCCATCCATGTCCCCATCCATGTCTCCATCCATCCATGTCCCCATCCATGTCTCCATCCATCCATATCTCCACCCATGTCCCCATCCATCCATATCTCCATCCATCCATATCTCCACCCATGTCTCCATCTATCCATGTCTCCATCCATCCATATCTCCACCCATGTCCCCATCCATCCATATCTCCATCCATCCATATCTCCATCCATGTCCCCATCCATATCTCCATCCATGTCCCCATCCATATCTCCATCCATCCATGTCTCCATCTATCCATGTCTCCATCCATCCATGTCCCCATCCATGTCTCCATCCATCCATGTCCCCATCCATGTCTCCATCCATCCATATCTCCACCCATGTCCCCATCCATCCATATCTCCATCCATCCATATCTCCACCCATGTCTCCATCTATCCATGTCTCCATCCATCCATATCTCCACCCATGTCCCCATCCATCCATATCTCCATCCATCCATATCTCCATCCATGTCCCCATCCATATCTCCATCCATGTCCCCATCCATATCTCCATCCATCCATGTCTCCATCTATCCATGTCTCCATCCATCCATGTCCCCATCCATGTCCCTATCCATGTCTCCATCCATCCATATCTCCACCCATGTCTCCATCTATCCATGTCTCTATCCATCCATATCTCCACCCATGTCTCCATCCATCCATGTCCCCATCCATGTCTCCATCCATCCATATCTCCACCCATGTCTCCATCTATCCATGTCTCCATCCATCCATATCTCCACCCATGTCTCCATCTCTCCATGTCTCCATCCATCCATGTCCCCATCCATGTCTCCATCCATCCATGTCCCCATCCATGTCTCCATCCATCCATATCTCCACCCATGTCTCCATCTCTCCATGTCTCCATCCATCCATGTCCCCATCCATGTCTCCATCCATCCATGTCCCCATCCATGTCTCCATCCATCCATATCTCCACCCATGTCCCCATCCATCCATATCTCCATCCATCCATATCTCCACCCATGTCTCCATCTATCCATGTCTCCATCCATCCATATCTCCACCCATGTCCCCATCCATCCATATCTCCATCCATCCATATCTCCATCCATGTCCCCATCCATATCTCCATCCATCCATGTCTCCATCTATCCATGTCTCCATCCATCCATGTCCCCATCCATGTCTCCATCCATCCATGTCCCCATCCATGTCTCCATCCATCCATATCTCCACCCATGTCCCCATCCATCCATATCTCCATCCATCCATATCTCCACCCATGTCTCCATCTATCCATGTCTCCATCCATCCATATCTCCACCCATGTCTCCATCTCTCCATGTCTCCATCCATCCATGTCTCCATCTATCCATGTCTCCATCCATCCATGTCCCCATCCATGTCTCCATCCATCCATGTCCCCATCCATGTCTCCATCCATCCATGTCCCTATCCATGTCTCCATCCATCCATATCTCCATCCATGTCTCCATCCATCCATATCTCCACCCATGTCCCCATCCATCCATATCTCCATCCATCCATATCTCCATCCATGTCCCCATCCATATCTCCATCCATGTCCCCATCCATATCTCCATCCATCCATGTCTCCATCTATCCATGTCTCCATCCATCCATGTCCCCATCCATGTCTCCATCCATCCATGTCCCTATCCATGTCTCCATCCATCCATATCTCCATCCATGTCTCCATCCATCCATATCTCCACCCATGTCCCCATCCATCCATATCTCCATCCATCCATATCTCCATCCATGTCCCCATCCATATCTCCATCCATGTCCCCATCCATATCTCCATCCATCCATGTCTCCATCTATCCATGTCTCCATCCATCCATGTCCCCATCCATGTCTCCATCCATCCATGTCCCTATCCATGTCTCCATCCATCCATATCTCCATCCATGTCTCCATCCATCCATATCTCCATCCATGTCCCCATCTATGTCTCCGTCCATGTCCCCATTCATGTCTCCATCCATTCCTCTATCCATCCATCCATCCATCCATCCATGTCTCCATCCACCCATGTCTTCATACAGGCCTCCATCCATCCATCCATATCTCCATCCATGTCCCCATCCATGTCTCCATCCATGTCCCCATCCATGTCCCCATCCATGTCCCCATTCATGTCTCCATCCATTCCTCTATCCATCCATCCATCCATGTCTCCATCCAACCATGTCTTCATACAGGCCTCCATCCATCCATCCATGTCTCCATCCATCCAGGAGGACACTGACAGAGAGGAGGGGGGCTGAGAGAAGAAGGGGGGCTGACAGAGAGGAGGGGGGCTGGATATATGTTGTGCGTTCCCAGATTTCCAGGGGACAGAAGCCTGGGCACAAGTTGCCAAACCCGTACCGTCCGGGTCAATCCAGTACGGGTGGCAACCCTAACTAGACTGCATGTGGTGTGAACTTCAGTCATTTTTTCATCTTTCCATCTATTAAATCTTCTGCTCTTGTTGTTGTTATAACTTTGGATAGTAAAACATTTTTTTTTCTGCCGGTAAATCCCTTATACAGCCCACTTCCTCTTTCCTGTCTGGTCATTAGCTTCGGCTTATGACATCACAGATCTCTCTCTCTCCTGAGAGTTTGCCAGGAAGGGAGGAGAGATGAGTCATAAGAGGGCCAATAAGAGCTGCAGAGCTGGAGGTGTTCCTCTGCGTAAATCCAGGAAGTGAACAGGCAGGAGCGTCACCTCCCCACAGCTAAAATGGCTGCAGCCAGACTCAGTGGAGGGAGATTTCTGCAGCATGTTTGGCAAGTACAGAATCCCAGTATATATAAAATATGCAAAGTGATTGGAGGGAAGCTTCAGAATGGCAAAGATGTTTTCATCACAAATGATGTCAGCAGACCGCAGTTCCTCTTTAAGTCATTTTCTAGAAAAAAAATACAGATTGTTCCATGTAAACGCAAAAGCCTGGCGGGGTCAGCTTTTTAATATATATATATATATATATATATATATATATATATATATATATTTTTTTTTTTTTTTTTTTCTGGCGGTGCGTTGTTGGGGGGACGGGGGAAGGCAAAATGGCATCATATCACCAAAGATCACATGACCTGTGAGAGGCATTGTGGGTATTTCACAATATTAGAGAATGTCGGCAATTGATTGGTGAGCAGAGAAATAAAACCATAAAATGAAGGCGGAGCACCGCGGCCACACATTGTCTACAATTCTCTCGCCTTATTGATCAATCCGATATAATGAAACAATCGCTCAATGCTATTTTATATGAAAACATTGTTATATATGGGGGGTGGGGGGTGAGGGGGAGGCTGGATTGGGTCTGTGTCATATTTTGTGCTTTCTATGGCTTCCCCTTCTTTGCCCCTGTCAAAAATGGCGTCTTGTGTGGTCTGCCCGCTTCCAAGATGGCGGCCGCGCTGTGCGTCATTCACCGCTGCCCGTTTGCAACATGGACGGAGCTCCGAGCCCAGGGGAGCGCCTCCCGTATCCAAGATGGCCGCCGCGTTCTGCGTAGCGTCAGTTTTGCCAGTAAGCAAGAGGACGGCACGTCCTGTGATTGGCTGCCGTGCCCGCTTCCAAGATGGCCGCCGGGGCCTCTGCGGGGGGAGGAAGATGTCGGCGGGGTGTCCGGTAGGTGGCGCTGTGTGGTGACAGGCAGACGGGAGGAGGAAGATGGCCAGCCAGGAGGACCCGGTGCAGAGAGAGATCCACCAGGACTGGGCGAACCGGGAATACATCGAGGTGATCACCAGCAGCATCAAGAAGATCGCCGACTTCCTCAACTCCTTCGGTGAGCCGCCCGAGGGTGTGACCGGAACCGGGCCACAGGGGGTGTACGCGGAAGTCCCGGGTGTTGTTCTGTGATATTTGGGGGTCAATTGGTCCACCGGGGGCTGAGAGGGTGTGGGGGGTGTCTCTGGGTAGTAGAGGGGGTGTGGGGGGTGTCTGTGGGTAGTAGAGGGGTGTGGGGGGTGTCTCTGGGTAGTAGAGGGGTGTGGGGGGTGTCTCTGGGTAGTAGAGGGGGTGTGGGGGGGTGTCTCTGGGTAGTAGAGGGTGTGGGGGGTGTCTGTGGGTAGTAGAGGGGTGTGGGGGGTGTCTGTGGGTAGTAGAGGGGTGTGGGGGGTGTCTGTGGGTAGTAGAGGGGGTGTGGGGGGTGTCTGTGGGTAGTAGAGGGGTGTGGGGGGTGTCTGTGGGTAGTAGAGGGGGTGTGGGGGGTGTCTGTGGGTAGTAGAGGGGTGTGGGGGGTGTCTGTGGGTAGTAGAGGGGGTGTGGGGGGTGTCTGTGGGTAGTAGAGGGGTGTGGGGGGTGTCTGTGGGTAGTAGAGGGGGTGTGGGGGGTGTCTCTGGGTAGTAGAGGGGTGTGGGGGGTGTCTGTGGGTAGTAGAGGGGTGTGGGGGGTGTCTCTGGGTAGTAGAGGGGTGTGGGGGGTGTCTGTGGGTAGTAGAGGGGTGTGGGGGGTGTCTGTGGGTAGTAGAGGGGGTGTGGGGGGTGTCTGTGGGTAGTAGAGGGGTGTGGGGGGTGTCTCTGGGTAGTAGAGGGGGTGTGGGGGGTGTCTCTGGGTAGTAGAGGGGTGTGGGGGGTGTCTCTGGGTAGTAGAGGGGTGTGGGGGGTGTCTGTGGGTAGTAGAGGGGTGTGGGGGGTGTCTGTGGGTAGTAGAGGGGGTGTGGGGGGTGTCTGTGGGTAGTAGAGGGGTGTGGGGGGTGTCTGTGGGTAGTAGAGGGGGTGTGGGGGGTGTCTCTGGGTAGTAGAGGGGTGTGGGGGGTGTCTGTGGGTAGTAGAGGGGTGTGGGGGGTGTCTGTGGGTAGTAGAGGGGTGTGGGGGGTGTCTGTGGGTAGTAGAGGGGGTGTGGGGGGTGTCTCTGGGTAGTAGAGGGGTGTGGGGGGTGTCTGTGGGTAGTAGAGGGGTGTGGGGGGTGTCTGTGGGTAGTAGAGGGGTGTGGGGGGTGTCTGTGGGTAGTAGAGGGGTGTGGGGGGTGTCTCTGGGTAGTAGAGGGGTGTGGGGGGTGTCTGTGGGTAGTAGAGGGGTGTGGGGGGTGTCTGTGGGTAGTAGAGGGGTGTGGGGGGTGTCTGTGGGTAGTAGAGGGGTGTGGGGGGTGTCTGTGGGTAGTAGAGGGGTGTGGGGGGTGTCTGTGGGTAGTAGAGGGGTGTGGGGGGTGTCTGTGGGTAGTAGAGGGGGTGTGGGGGGTGTCTGTGGGTAGTAGAGGGGTGTGGGGGGTGTCTGTGGGTAGTAGAGGGGTGTGGGGGGTGTCTGTGGGTAGTAGAGGGGGTGTGGGGGGTGTCTGTGGGTAGTAGAGGGGGTGTGGGGGGTGTCTCTGGGTAGTAGAGGGGTGTGGGGGGTGTCTGTGGGTAGTAGAGGGGTGTGGGGGGTGTCTGTGGGTAGTAGAGGGGGTGTGGGGGGTGTCTCTGGGTAGTAGAGGGGTGTGGGGGGTGTCTGTGGGTAGTAGAGGGGGTGTGGGGGGTGTCTCTGGGTAGTAGAGGGGGTGTGGGGGGTGTCTCTGGGTAGTAGAGGGGGTGTGGGGGGTGTCTGTGGGTAGTAGAGGGGTGTGGGGGGTGTCTGTGGGTAGTAGAGGGGGTGTGGGGGGTGTCTGTGGGTAGTAGAGGGGTGTGGGGGGTGTCTGTGGGTAGTAGAGGGGTGTGGGTTGTGTCTGTGGGTAGTAGTGGGGGTGTGGGGGGTGTCTCTGGGTAGTAGAGGGGGTGTGGGGGGTGTCTCTGGGTAGTAGAGGGGGTGTGGGGGGTGTCTCTGGGTAGTAGAGGGGGTGTGGGGGGTGTCTGTGGGTAGTAGAGGGGTGTGGGGGGTGTCTCTGGGTAGTAGAGGGGGTGTGGGGGGTGTCTCTGGGTAGTAGAGGGGGTGTGGGGGGTGTCTCTGGGTAGTAGAGGGGGTGTGGGGGGTGTCTCTGGGTAGTAGAGGGGGTGTGGGGGGTGTCTCTGGGTAGTAGAGGGGGTGTGGGGGGGTGTCTCTGGGTAGTAGAGGGGGTGTGGGGGGTGTCTCTGGGTAGTAGAGGGGTGTCTGTGGGTAGTAGAGGGGGTGTGGGGGGTGTCTGTGGGTAGTAGAGGGGGTGTGGGGGGTGTCTCTGGGTAGTAGAGGGGTGTGTGGGGGGTGTCTCTGGGTAGTAGAGGGGGTGTGGGGGGTGTCTCTGGGTAGTAGAGGGGGTGTCTCTGGGTAGTAGAGGGGGTGTGGGGGGTGTGTCTGGGTAGTAGAGGGGTGTGGGGGGGTGTCTCTGGGTAGTAGAGGGGGTGTGGGGGGTGTCTCTGGGTAGTAGAGGGGGTGTGGGGGGTGTCTCTGGGTAGTAGAGGGGGTGTGGGGGGTGTCTCTGGGTAGTAGAGGGGGTGTGGGGGGTGTCTCTGGGTAGTAGAGGGGGTGTGGGGGGTGTCTCTGGGTAGTAGAGGGGGTGTGGGGGGTGTCTCTGGGTAGTAGAGGGGTGTGGGGGGTGTCTCTGGGTAGTAGAGGGGTGTGGGGGGTGTCTCTGGGTAGTAGAGGGGTGTGGGGGGGGGTGTGTCTGGGTAGTAGAGGGGTGTGGGGGGTGTCTCTGGGTAGTAGAGGGGTGTGGGGGGGGGTGTGTCTGGGTAGTAGAGGGGTGTGTGGGGGGGTATCTCTGGGTAGTAGAGGGGGTGTGGGGGGGGTATCTCTGGGTAGTAGAGGGGGTGTGGGGGGTGTCTCTGGGTAGTAGAGGGGTGTGGGGGGGGTGTCTCTGGGTAGTAGAGGGGGTGTGGGGGGTGTCTCTGGGTAGTAGAGGGGGTGTGGTGTCTCTGGGTAGTAGAGGGGGTGTGGTGTCTCTGGGTAGTAGAGGGGGTGTGGTGTCTCTGGGTAGTAGAGGGGGTGTGGTGTCTCTGGGTAGTAGAGGGGGTGTGGTGTCTCTGGGTAGTAGAGGGGGTGTGGTGTCTCTGGGTAGTAGAGGGGGTGTGGTGTCTCTGGGTAGTAGAGGGGGTGTGGTGTCTCTGGGTAGTAGAGGGGGTGTGGTGTCTCTGGGTAGTAGAGGGGGTGTGGTGTCTCTGGGTAGTAGAGGGGGTGTGGTGTCTCTGGGTAGTAGAGGGGGTGTGGTGTCTCTGGGTAGTAGAGGGGGTGTGGTGTCTCTGGGTAGTAGAGGGGGTGTGGGGGGTGTCTCTGGGTAGTAGAGGGGGTGTGGGGGGTGTCTCTGGGTAGTAGAGGGGGTGTGGGGGGTGTCTCTGGGTAGTAGAGGGGGGGTGGGGGGGGTATATGGAGGTGTCTCTGGGTGGTAGAGAGGTCTACATTGGGTATTTTCACGGGGCACACGAGGTGTTGGGAGGTCTGGTTGGAAACAGGTGGGGTGTTGGGGGTCTGGTTGGACACGGGTGGGGATGTTTTGGGGGTGTTGGGGGGTCTGGTTGGACACGGGTGGGGTGTTGGGGGGTCTGGTTGGGTGTTGGGGGGTCTGGTGGGGTGTTGGGGGATCTGGTTGGACACAGGTGGGGTGTTGGGGGATCTGGTTGGACACGGGTGGGGTGTTGGGGGGTCTGGTTGGACACGGGTGGGGTGTTGGGTGGGGTGTTGGGGGGGGGGGTCTGGTTGGACATGGGTGGGATGTTGGGGGGGGGGGTCTGGTTGGACACGGGTGGGGATGTTTTGGGGGTGTTGGGAGGTCTGGTTGGAAACAGGTGGGGTGTTGGGGGTCTGGTTGGGTGTTGGGGGGTCTGGTTAGACACGGGTGGGGTGTTGGGGGGTCTGGTTAGACACGGGTGGGGTGTTGGGTGGGATGTTGGGGGGGTCTGGTTGGACATGGGTGGGATGTTGGGGGGGTCTGGTTGGACATGGGTGGGATGTTGGGGGGGGGGGTCTGGTTGGACACGGGTGGGGATGCTTTGGGGGTGTTGGGAGGTCTGGTTGGAAACAGGTGGGGTGTTGGGGGTCTGGTTGGGTGTTGGGGGTCTGGTTGGACACGGGTGGGGATGTTTTGGTGGTGTTGGGTCTGGTTGGGTGTTGGGGGGGTCTGGTTGGAAATGGGTGGGGTGTTGGGGGGTCTGGTTGGGTGTTGGGGGGTCTGGTTGGGTGTTGGGGGGTCTGGTGGGGTGTTGGGGGATCTGGTTGGACACAGGTGGGGTGTTGGGGGGTCTGGTTGGACATGGGTGGGATGTTGGGGGGGGGGGGGGTCTGGTTGGACACGGGTGGGGATGTTTTGGGGGTGTTGGGAGGTCTGGTTGGAAACAGGTGGGGTGTTGGGGGTCTGGTTGGGTGTTGGGGGGTCTGGTGGGGTGTTGGGGGGTCTGGTGGGGTGTTGGGGGGTCTGGTGGGGTGTTGGGGGGTCTGGTTGGACACAGGTTGGGTGTTGGGGGGTCTGGTTGGGTGTTGGGGGATCTGGTTGGACACAGGTGGGGTGTTGGGGGTCTGGTTGGGTGTTGGGGGATCTGGTTGGACACGGGTGGGGTGTTGGGGGTCTGGTTGGGTGTTGGGGGATCTGGTTGGACACGGGTGGGGTGTTGGGGGTCTGGTTGGGTGTTGGGGGATCTGGTTGGACACGGGTGGGGTGTTGGGGGTCTGGTTGGGTGTTGGGGGATCTGGTTGGACACGGGTGGGGTGTTGGGGGTCTGGTTGGGTGTTGGGGGGTCTGGTTGGACACGGGTGGGGTGTTGGGGGGTCTGGTTGGGTGTTGGGGGGTCTGGTTGGACACGGGTGGGGTGTTGGGGGGTCTGGTTGGGTGGTCTGGTGGGGTGTTGGGGGGTCTGGTTGGGTGTTGGGGGATCTGGTTGGACACGGGTGGGGTGTTGGGGGGGGGGTTTGGTTGGGTGTTGGGGGGGGGGGGGTTTGGTTGGGTGTTGGGGGGGGGGGGGGGTTTGGTTGGGTGTTGGGGGGGTCTGGTTGGGTGTTGGGGGATCTGGTTGGACACGGGTAGGGTGTTGGGGGATCTGGTTGGACACAGGTGGGGTGTTGGGGGGGGTTTGGTTGGGTGTTGGGGGGGTCTGGTTGGGTGTTGGGGTATCTGGTTGGGGGGTCTGGTTGGGTGTTGGGGGATCTGGTTGGACACGGGTGGGGTGTTGGGGGGTCTGGTTGGGTGTTGGGGGGTCTGGTTGGACACGGGTGGGGTGTTGGGGGGTCTGGTTGGGGGGTCTGGTTGGGTGTTGGGGGGTCTGGTGGGGTGTTGGGGGGTCATGTTGGGGGATCTGATTGGACACGGGTGGGGTGTTGGGCGGTCTGGTTGGACACGGGTGGTGTGTTGGGGGATCTGGTTGGACACAGGTGGGGTGTTGGGGGGGGTTTGGTTGGGTGTTGGGGGGGTTTGGTTGGGTGTTGGGGGGGTTTGGTTGGGTGTTGGGGGGGGTCTGGTTGGGTGTTGGGGTATCTGGTTGGGGGGTGTGGTGGGGTGTTGGGGGATCTGGTTGGACACAGGTGGGGTGTTGGGGGGGGTCTTGTTGGGTGTTGGGGGGGGTCTTGTTGGGGGGGGTCTGGTTGGGTGTTGGGGGATCTGGTTGGACACAGGTGGGGTGTTGGGGGGGTCTGGTTGGGGGGGGGGGGTCTGGTTGGGTGTTGGGGGGGTCTGGTGGGGTGTTGGGGTATCTGGTTGGTTGTTGGGCGATCTGGTAGGGTGTTGGGGGATCTGGTTGGACACAGGTGGGGTGTGGGGGGGTCTGGTTGGGTGTTGGGGGATCTGGTTGGACACAGGTGGGGTGTTGGGGGGGTCTGGTTGGGGGGGGGGGGTCTGGTGGGGTGTTGGGGGGGTCTGGTGGGGTGTTGGGGTATCTGGTTGGTTGTTGGGGGATCTGGTTGGACACAGGTGGGGTGTGGGGGGGGTCTGGTTGGGTGTTGGGGGATCTGGTTGGACACAGGTGGGGTGTGGGGGGGTCTGGTTGGGTGTTGGGGGGGGGGTCTGGTTGGGTGTTGGGGGGGGTCTGGTTGGGTGTTGGGGGGATCTGGTTGGACACGGATCTGACGTCTTTTCTCTCCCCATAAGACATGTCCTGCCGTTCCCGACTGGCGACATTGAACGAGAAGCTGACGGCTCTGGAGAGGCGGATCGAATACATCGAAGCTCGGGTAGGTGCAGCCGCTGTACCCCATATCCATCCGTCACCCCAATAAAGAGGACCTGTCAGGAGAGAAATACGAGAGCCACCATTGGTGAGAACTCTGGAGATCTCCGGGGCCGTCCTCCTCCCCGAGACTCTGAATATCTCCCCAGAGTTGTCCTCTGTAGGGGAAGGATGAAGATGATGGCCTCGGCTCCTCTAGTTCCCTCCTGATAGCCCCTCCCCCCTTTCCTGTATCACCCCAACAACTGCCCCATCTATTATCATTTATATCATGGCAGCTGCTTTCAGCATCCATCTTGCATGTTGAAGCCCCCGCCACTCCCCCCTTCCCCCGCACATCTTACTACGTCCCCCGCAGACCCTTTCATTCCATTTAAAATGTTCTACCCCTCCCCCATACTATGGATGATCCGTCTGGAATGTTCTACATCTATGGATCAAGGTGGTGTAGCTGATGTAAAGCTCTATACACACCGCGGGCTGACTCCGCCCAGTCTGCTGACTCCGCCCAGTCTGCTGACTCCGCCCAGTCTGCTGACTCCGCCCGCAGGGAGCTGCTTTATCCACTTCCCATCGGGGGGGCGGGTCTAGTGGTTAGTCAATGTTTTAGTTGCTACTTTAATGGGCCCCAAAATATATCTTTTTTTTTTTTTTCTTTTTTAAGCGGAGGTCCACCCTAACAAACATTTTATACATTAAAATTTTCTTTGAAATAAATTAAACATAGAAAAATTAGTTTTTACTTACCAGAAATCCTTGTTGCTAGGCAGTCTTCCTAATCTGCCTCTTCCTATTCCGCGGAGCTGTTCCGTCACTTCCTCCTCTTCGGTGAGCTCCCCCCGTCGTCTTCTGGGACCTGTGTGGGCGTGTCCCAGAAGACGACGGGGCCATTCACAAAGCGCAGCACGAAACGGGCAGTGAAGCCGCAAGGCTCCACTGCCGGCTTCCATTAGTTGCAATGGCGGCACCCAATCCGATGGATGGATCGGCCTCGGGGGGGAGGGGGGCGGCGACATCGCGGGCTCGCTGGACAGGTAAGTGCCCTTTAATAAAAGTCAGCAGCTATAGTGTTTGTAGTTCCTGACGTTTAAAAAAAAACAAAAAACAAAAAAAAACGTCTGGAACACCCCTTTAGTCCGGTATTAGCTGGCGACTCAAAAACCTTCAATCAGGGGGAGGGTCCTGTGTGGCACCGCCTATCTCTCCTGACACGGGTCCACATCGGACTACATCTCCCACAATGCATTGGTAGTGTAGGGTGGGCGGTGTCAGGGAAATCATTTTTCCTGTCCCCGCCCCCTTAGCTGGTGTCTGATAGGTCGGTCTAGTGCTGTGTGGTTTGGTTCCTCCCTCTGTACTCCATGCCGGGCAATAAAGCTGCTGTTTCCAAAAAAAAAAAAAAGCAAAGATCAACTTTATTGTTCCGGTGTGACAGAGAACACCCCGCCCAGCTCCGCCCACAATGAAAGTGACACATCCGGTCATGCAGAGAGGGAAGCGAGGTCTCGGCTGCCCGTTTACATGGAGGATTGAGGAATTCCAATCAAACTTCCGCTGAGCCGAGTCCTTGACGAACGATTCCCGCTATAAATAGGTGGTGCCCGGAGTTCCGCTTTACCCATCGCCACACTGAGGCCATCGCTTGCGGCTGCGCATGCATGGAGCGGGGGATGTGCTGTTGGTCTATAATTTGTTCAGTTGCTCTCACTATCTCACCTTTTTTTCATCTGTTTTCTTTTATGTTTTTTTTTTTTTTTTTTTACGCTTCCCCTTCCGGAATGGTGACGGTTGTAGAATAATTGTTGTGCTGCATGAACCCCTCCCCCACCCAGAGCTGCATGGCACCGCCTCCGCCGCCGTCCTTCTACTCCTCCCCAGATCTGCCGCGTGCTTCCAGTTCTCCGCACAATTGTCTGAATGTTTTTGTAAAAAAACTGAATTATTTTGGGCTGCTAAAATGTATCTGTTCGGAGGTGATAGTGATACAATGTTTATTATTCTATAAGTTCTGGGAAGGAAGGTCGATCGTAGGAGAGTTTGTGACAATCAGAATGTTTGAAGATCCCCCTTCACAAACGTTTACAAACGTCACCGCCCTGTACAACCCGGCGGTGACAACCAGCCATGGGGGGCGGAGCTTTGATACCCCCCTCTGCCATACTCTGCTCAACAACTTCCTTCCTGCCCCGGCATCCCTTTTTTGAAGTCCTGGGGGGGCGGGGTTCGGCAATCATGTGACCACTGTGATTGGCTATGGTAGCGGTAGCGGTCCCAGGAACCGTACCGATGGTGGGGACTGAGAATCTGACCGCTCGGTCCCTTTGCCGGGAGGGAGCAGTGAGCAGACACATTGACCCCGCCCAGTGACGCGCACGTGCAGCTCGTGGGCATTCAGGCTCCACCCTTTTTGTTGCCGCACATGTGTGTCAGATTCAGCTTTTGCAGCTCACATAATGCACGGGCTCCTGATCATGTGACCCCCTGTGAGAGCCAATCACAGCAGTCACATGATTGGGAAGTATCAGAAGAGAATTGGGGTGGGATTATGACGGTGCCAACAGATAATAGAAACCAAGAATAGTTCAGATATAACATTTATTATAAACATAGTTTAAAAAGCTAATCAGATCGTTGTGTTTCATTGTACATTTCCATTTGGGTGGTCATACGGGTAAAATTCAGGCTGTACAAAAGGTTATATGTTCGTGTGACATCCCGACATGTTTCGCCTGTTTTGGCTTCATCAGGGAATTATCGAACCAACCGGAAGATACAAAGAACCCAAAAAAGACCCCCACCGCACTCAGGACCAGGACAGAGAGGGGGCACTGTGCAGCCACAGAGGACACATACCCACCAGGTTGGAAAGTACTGATTGTGGACACAGGAGGGAACCTGAAAACATTACTTTTCCCTCTGCAAGCAATACCCAATCCATTCCATTTGGATGCGTTCTCCTATTCGCAGGCGCCCTCCTGTGTTCACCCTCAGTACTTTCCAACCTGGTCGCTTCTCTCTGTCTTGGTCCTGAGTACGGTGGTGATCTTTTTTGGGGACTTCTTTGTATCTTCTGGTTGGTTTGGTAAGCCCCTGATGAAGCCAAATAGGCGAAAAATGTCGGGATGTCACACAGACATATAACCTTTTGTACAGCCTGAATTTTACCTGTATGACCACCCAAATGGAAATGTACAATGAAACGCAACGGTCTGATTCGATTTCTTTAACTGTTTATAATACATTTTTTATTTGAACTCTTCTTGGTTTCTATTATCTGTTGGCACCGTCCTGATCCCACCCCAATTCTCTTCCAATATTTGACTTTTTGGGTTGAGGTGTCGGATTCTATATGTGTACCTATGTCAGATTAGAAATATAGAAATGATTGGGAAGTCTGTCCTGACCCCCCCCCCCCCCCCAAGGCATAAGAGCACTTAAGGGGATGCCAGGATTGGGTGGGGAGAGATGAATGCATTGCACTGAATTGCATCAAGCTCAGTCAGAAACATCCTTCCCTGCCAGATGTGGCTCCTCCCCCCACCGACTCGTTTCACCCGCCATATGGGCTTAGTCATGTCTGGCAGGGAAGGGATGTTTGGCCTTGTCTACTGTCAGTAAAGCTTGTTGCGAAAGCAAAAAAAAAAAGTTAAAGCAGAACTTCAGCAATGTAGTGTCCTGGAGCTCCATCACCGACCTTCTTCCGGGAACCTCATCTTTGGCTGTTTTGATTGGCCAGGGGTCAGGATGACATCACTCCGCATGCGTTGGGAGTTCACATTACACTGAGCTGCAGTGCAGAGTGCAGCCTGAATGTGTATATAATATATTGAAGATCCTCCTATAACTGGTAGAGTTTGTCGGTTACCTTTGATGGGGGGTATTGGGGGATGTGATAGAAGTGAATTTCCTGTAATGCTAACGGCACAATTCCGCCATCGCCATGATTACTAATGAATCAACCCGACCCCCGCCCACTGACAACCCGACCCCCACCCACTGACAACCCGACCCCCGCCCACCGACAACCCAGCCCCCGCCCACCGACAACCCAGCCCCCGCCCACCGACAACCCGACCCCCGCCCACCGACAACCCGCCCACCGACAACCCGACCCCCGCCCACCGACAACCCGACCCCCGCCCACCGACAACCCGACCCCCGCCCACCGACAACCCGACCCCCGCCCACCGACAACCCGACCCCCGCCCACCGACAACCCGACCCCCGCCCACCGACAACCCGACCCCCGCCCACCGTCAACCTGACCCCACCGTCAACCTGACCCTAATTAACCCTTTCTCTATCCCTCGCCATCCAGGCTCAGCACCTGTGTGACTTCTGTGCTGCAAAATATGAAGTGCCAAAATACATTTATACAGACAATGTGCTGGCAGAGGTCGGGGCTGAGATAGTCAGGAGGCGGCCGTGAGTCTCCGGGGAAGGGGGGTCCAGGCTCAGACAATTGCCCCTAAGTGCAGGTAATCGCATGCCAATCCCTGCGATGGCGGTACAGTCTGATCAAGATTTGGGAAATCCCAATACAAGATGGCAGCTGGCCTCATTCCTCATTGGGAGTCCCAGCAAATGTGTAGGTGATTGGGGGGGTGAAGGTGATGGGTATGGGGGGGGGGGGGTGTAGGTGGTGGTGGGGGGGTTTAGGCGATGGGTAGGGTTTAGGGGGTTTGGGGGGCGTGTGGGCGATGGGGAGGTGTGGGGTGTGGGCGATGGGGAGGTGGGGTGTAGGCGGTGGGGTGTAGGCGATGGGGAGGTGTGGGCGATGGGGAGGTGTGGGGTGTAGGCGGTGGGTGTAGGCGATGGGGAGGTGTGGGGTGTAGGCGATGGGGAGGTGTGGGGTGTAGGCGGTGGGGTGTAGGCGATGGGGAGGTGTGGGGTATAGGCGGTGGGGTGTAGGCGATGGGGAGGTGTGGGGTATAGGCGGTGGGGTGTAGGCGATGGGGAGGTGTGGGGTGTAGGCGATGGTGTGGGGTGTAGGCGGTGGGGTGGTGTGGGGTGTAGGCGATGGGGAGGTGTGGGGTGTAGGCGATGGGGAGGTGTGGGCGATGGGGAGGTGTGGGGTGTAGGTGATGGGGAGGTGTGGGGTGTAGGCGATGGGGAGGTGTGGGGTGTAGGCGATGGGGAGGTGTGGGCGATGGGGAGGTGTGGGGTGTAGGCGATGGGGAGGTGTGGGGTGTAGGCGATGGGGTGGTGTGGGGTGTAGGCGATGGGGTGGTGTGGGGTGTAGGCGATGGGGAGGTGTGGGCGATGGGGTGGTGTGGGGTGTAGGCGATGGGGTGGTGTGGGGTGTAGGCGATGGGGAGGTATGGGGTGGTGTGGGGTGTAGGCGATGGGGAGGTGTGGGGTGTAGGCGATGGGGTGGTGTGGGGTGTAGGCGATGGGGTGGTGTGGGGTGTAGGCGATGGGGTGGTGTGGGGTGTAGGCGATGGGGAGGTGTGGGGTGTAGGCGATGGGGAGGTGTGGGGTGTGGGCGATGGGGAGGTGTGGGGTGTGGGCGATGGGGAGGTGTGGGGTGTGGGCGATGGGGTGGTGTGGGGTGTGGGCGATGGGGAGGTGTGGGGTGTGGGCGATGGGGAGGTGTGGGGTGTGGGCGATGGGGAGGTGTGGGGTGTGGGCGATGGGGTGGTATGGGGTGGTGTGGGGTGTAGGCGATGGGGTGGTGTGGGGTGTAGGCGATGGGGTGGTGTGGGGTGTAGGCGATGGGGTGGTGTGGGGTGTAGGCGATGGGGAGGTGTGGGGTGTAGGCGATGGGGTGGTGTGGGGTGTAGGCGATGGGGTGGGCTGTAGGCGATGGGGTGGTGTGGGGTGTAGGTGATGGGGAGGTGTGGGGTGTAGGCGATGGGGTGGGGGAGGTGTGGGTTCAGCTTGTCACATTGTCTCCACTTGGATTGGTCTGTCCGGATTGGACACACGAATGTGATTGGATATCTTCCTGTGTGTAGATTGTGATCATGTGACCTCCTTCTGTACTCTCTGCACGCTTTATAATGATTTTGGATGTTTTCTGAGTAATTACAATAAAATCCATTTACTATGAAGAACTTGTGTGCTCTCTCTCTCTCTCTCTCTCTCTCTCTCTCTCTCTCTCTCCATGTCATGTTATGAGCTCCGCCCACATCAGGGCACCATAATGACCAGGTTGGGGGGAGGGGGGGTCTATTAATTTTGTGTGTTCCGTCGTAAGTCGATCTAAAGATTTGTCGGATCTGAGGGGCCCCACATTACATTCAGGTTATAAAGCGACTTCATCCTTCTGGGATCTGCCCCGGGATAGTCTGTAGGGGGCGATATGCCTCGGCATACAATCTATAGTCCTAGTGACTGATCACAATTCATCTTTCACTGATCTGATGTAGCAACCAGGAGAGAGATTCCTTATTATTTATACTAGTACAGCAACCCCAAAATGTTACTTTGTCTCTCTATCTCCTGTCTGAACAAAGTAACATTGTTTATAAACATTGATCAGAGGGGAGATAGAGAGATACAAAGTATCATTGTTTATAAATGAGGGGGCCTTGTGTGTGTAGTACCCTCTGGACCTTGGGAAGGGGGGCAAGAAGAGGAATCCTGCACCCGCTGATTACATGGGGCCCCGTTGATGACGTAGGTTAGTACACGGACAGGTTATTCATCAATAACTGATTTTCTTTTTTTCTTGTATGCCGCCTGATTCTAGTATTGTGGTTGGCGGTGATGGTGGGGGGCAGATGAGTCTTTCTTCACCCCCTCACCTTGACTTTCCACCATACTGCCAGCTTAAAGAGAACCGGTCACTCTGATGGCTGCCATTCACAGCTGAAGCTCCCATCCAGCTCTGCCAGACATCTGGAAGCAGTGGCAGTTACCTGCCTGGAACTGGCACCATATCCCGGAGGTCTCCAGCGCTGTAGAGGAGTCTCATCTCGTGTAGAAGCTGCCATGACAGGTCCCCTTTAGCTGCCTCTGTTCTTTCTCATGGATCTGTGTGCATGCTCTGCTGTGCTGCTTTGTATTGGCAGATGGACCCCCCTCGTCTCATACAGATTGTACCGTCCGGGTGTTTGACTTCCTCCTCTTTTGTGTGAATTTGTTTGTTAGAGGGCCAGTAGACCCAAAAAAAGGGTCACCACATTATATGAAAGAGCTGCTAATACCGTCTACAAGTATTTACATTATGGATCTAGACCTGACCTCAGATCAATCAAGAAGCCCAGCTGGTGCCATGCGTCCTGGGGGTGGGGGGTCACAGGGCAGGAACATTACCTTAACCCCTTCATGACTAGGTCAAAATAAACCTTAAATCCCTGCAGCTTTGACATGTGTTATTAAAACTGTACATATCATCAACCGTCAGCCTATAGAAACTTGGAAGGTGCCCTTAACCAATATGGCGACTGCACATTTTGGTTCCGGATGTGACGTCAGCTGAAAGTACCATCACTATGTGGAGCTGAAAACATTGACTTTTAAAGATGAAACGCGTAGGGTTGCACTTCCGTTGACTTTATATCCAGAATAAGAAGTCTGCAGTGGCTATCTTGTATGAGGGCACCTTCCACATTTCTATAGGCTGAAGATGTGTTTTTTTTTATTGCCCACAGATGGATCGAATTTCCCAGGCTACAGCTCCGTGTTTCGCCCTGCCCACAGGGCTTAATCATAGAGGCCTCTGAGGAAGCCCCGTGGGCAAGACGAAACCTGTCAGGGAGCCTGGGCCAGTACATAGGCTGTTTAGGAGTGAGTCACACTTTGCATGGTTGTGAAGGGGTTAAGGCCTGAATCGCACCAGAATGCAGTGTGCAGCAATGGAAGCGTGTTTGTGGCGGGCAGCCTTATTTAAAATGAAGGCTCAGTGACCCACCTCAGAAAATTTGTGGACGTGACGCAGCGCTCTTTCATATAAATTAAATGTTTTCTGGCTCTTCTGTGATTTATTTACATATTTCTTTATTTAATCCGTATCTCCTATTTCCACAGGTGACCAAGGCGAAACGCTGACATAGACCCTCCCCCCCGCCTGTTACACTGAAATATTTTATATACAGATATACACTATGGACTTCTCATCCTCCAATCCGCCTCTGATACCCCTCCCCCTCCTCTCTGTACACTGGCCGAACACTTCACAAGACAACGGTTGAGCGTAGATGTCCCCTCCGATCATTCCTGTGCCGCGTCCTCAGAGACCTCGCCTGCGGAGAAGGACGCGCGGCTCGCCGTCTGTACAAAACACATTAAACACGAGATGTTCCGAGAACTGGTCACTGTGCCAAGCAGACGCTTTCTACGTTTCTTTTATTTTTTTTTTTCTTTTGTATCCGTGTTGCGTAATCTATAAATTGTTTAAAAATAAATGTATACGTTGACTTTGGTGTTCTGGTGGTCTTCTGATTTTACACGTCGTTTCCATCGTTCCAATTTTTCAGCGAAGCCGGTTACTCTGTAACATCCATTGCATCAATTCTTTATTGGCTGCATGCCAGGATACAGCAGTAACACGCCAAACGCGTTTCGTCTCTTTAGCCAAAACGCGTTAGAGTGTTGCTGCTGTATCCTGCCATGCAGACAATAAAGAATGGATGCTACCGAGTAGCCATATTGTATTAGAGGATCATTGCTGCATTCCAAAGCCACTTGGGCCAGAGCATTGGTTCCAGTCTCCCAGGTAATTTGTGGTGGAGCTTGTCTTCTCTGTTGGTCTGTGTTCTCATTTATACATCATTCCATTAGATGGAGCTCTCTAGCTGGGACTGGCCCCTCCCGTCTCTAGCTGGGACTGGCCCCTCCCGTCTCTAGCTGGGACTGATCCCCCTCCCGTCTCTAGCTGGGACTGATCCCCCTCCCGTCTCTAGCTGGGACTGATCCCCCCTCCCGTCTCTAGCTGGGCTGATCCCCCCTCCCGTCTCTAGCTGAGACTGATCCCCCCTCCTGTCTCTAGCTGGGACTGATCCCCCCTCCCGTCTCTAGCTGGGACTGATCCCCCCTCCCGTCTCTAGCTGGGACTGATCCCCCCTCCGTCTCTAGCTGGGACTGATCCCCCCCTCCGTCTCTAGCTGGGACTGATCCCCCCTCCCGTCTCTAGCTGGACTGATCCCCCTCCCGTTTCTAGCTGGGACTGGCCCCTCCCGTCTCTAGCTGGGACTGCCCCTCCCGTCTCTAGCTGGGACTGGCCCCTCCCGTCTCTAGCTGGGACTGATCCCCCTCCCGTCTCTAGCTGGGACTGATCCCCCCTCCCGTCTCTAGCTGGACTGACCCCCTCCCGTCTCTAGCTGGGACTGATCCCCCTCCCGTCTCTAGCTGGGACTGATCCCCCCTCCCGTC
Source organism: Aquarana catesbeiana (assembly GCF_042186555.1). Taxonomy (NCBI): domain Eukaryota; kingdom Metazoa; phylum Chordata; class Amphibia; order Anura; family Ranidae; genus Aquarana; species Aquarana catesbeiana. Next base: position 5,522,330 of record NC_133330.1, on the reverse strand, counting down.
TCTAGCTGGGACTGATCCCCCCTCCCGTCTCTAGCTGGGACTGATCCCCCCTCCCGTCTCTAGCTGGACTGATCCCCCCTCCCGTCTCTAGCTGGGACTGATCCCCCTCCCGTCTCTAGCTGGGACTGATCCCCCCTCCCGTCTCTAGCTGGGACTGATCCCCCCTCCCGTCTCTAGCTGGGACTGATCCCCCCTCCGTCTCTAGCTGGGACTGATCCCCCCTCCCGTCTCTAGCTGGGACTGATCCCCCCTCCCGTCTCTAGCTGGACTGATCCCCCCTCCGTCTCTAGCTGGGACTGATCCCCCTCACTGCTGAGTTTTTTTTTTTTTTTTTTACAAAAAAAGAAAAAACGAATTTTGATAAAAAAAAGTGTTTCTTGGTTTCTGTCAGTAAATTTTGTAAACAAGTAATTTTTTTTCTGAAAATCCAAATAATTAGAGATGATTAAAGGACAGCTGCTAGCATTGATCACGTCCCATATGCTCGTGCCAAAAAGTTGTATACCAATATAATGCTGCGCCATCCAAATGTAATCATACGGTAACCGTACTAAATGATAATATTACTGGCTGCAGTTAAAATAGTGGTGGTGAGATATTCTGTTCCTAGGGAATAGAATATCTCACCACCACTATTTAACTGCAGCCAGTAATATTATCATTTAGTACGGTTACCGTATGATTACATTTGGATGGCGCAACATTATATTGGTATAAAAGTAATTTTCTCCTTCACTGATGTGCGCTGATAGGCTGCACTGATTAGGGGGCACTGATATGCCTCACTGAGGGGTGGCAATGATAGCCAGCACTGACTGGCATCACTAATGGTTACTGGTGGCGCTGTATTGTAATTAGTGCCCTGATACCTGTCTTGCTGTCCCCTGCGAGGAGTTGTCGCTGATTGGCTCTCTTCTCCTCACATCCACTGTCAGTGTGAGGCGATGAGAACTTATTACCGTCATCTCCGTGTTTACATGTGACTGGCTGTGATTGGACACAGCCGATGACATGGTTAGAGAGCCGCGGCTCTTTACAGAGATTGGGGTTGCGCCGTGTCCTAGCAACAGGGTGAGGCTACGATCGCCACGCTGTGCGCCCCCCACAGGAGCGGCCATTCTGGACGACGTCATTTGGCAGTGGGTGGAGGCGAGCGGTTAAAGTACTTAAAGGAGAAGTTACGGGGA